>NC_059131.1:82782882-83085495 GCF_020740605.2 Lemur catta
CCTCTAGCTTGGTTTCCGGAATGAGAAGGCATATGAGCCACGGGAGCTGAGCTGTGGCCCCCTACATGTGACATGAGCAAGAAATAGATATCTGAGTTACGGGGGTTGCTATTTACTTCAGCACTTAACACTTGCAGTCTTCTATTGAAATTGATTATTTACTTCTATTCAAGGTGGATTCTTTGAGGACAAGGAATGCATCTTCTTTGTTGGACCTCTACATAATTTGGTGTTTGGCAGTCAGTGAGAACTAATAAATGTTTGTGGAATAAGTGAATGACTCAACAAAGACCTCCAATGAGAAGCTTCTTTTCTCTGCTGTGACAGCCATGCCTGCTGGAAAATGTTTCTTACCCTGAGCAGAAATTCCGTCCTCCAGTACTTCTGCTAATGCGTTTTAGTTCTATCCCTTGGTTCATATAAAACCATCTAATTCCTCATCCATATGACAGCCTCCAGTGTTTGACAATAGCTCTGCTCTCCACCTTAGGATTTTGTCTTTGCCAATTAAATAGTCTCAGATCTTATTCATTTTGTTAGCTCCCGTGGTTTCACTCTCCTCAGTTTCCTGGAGGTTCTCCTTCTCAGTTGCTTTAACTGACCCATGTCTCCCTTAGAATGTGGGGTCTGCAATTGATACCATATTCCACATGTGGTCAGAGTAGCACAAAGTGAGGACTCCATTTAGACCGATTCTATCGAGTCTAACACAGCCCACAGTTGCCTTCTCTGTGCTTGGCAGCCACACCACGCTGTGATTCACATTGAGTTGGCCACACCCCTTAAACCTTGTCCACAAGCCACTATTACTAAGCTCTGCCACAGCTTGTGCAGTAGTTTTGGGGGGTACCCAAAGGTAGATCCCTACACTTTCCCCTGTTAGATTATTCACCACATTATATCTAGTTAGTGATTTCTGTCTGCAGTATTTGGGGAAAGGTTTTGATTTCTGGAAAGGAAATTCATCAGGTAGCCAACAGAAAGGAGAAACAAATTTGTCTCTTTAACCCTGGCATGACTAGAGAGCTGATCCAGCAACCTGCACTTAACTAAGTGATATAGCTCATTGCCAATACTATGCTGTCTTTGCTTAAGTTCTCAAGGAGAACAGAAGAGTGGCATTAATATCATGCACCAACAGACAGCTCTATCTATGTGTGACAAACAGACTCTAGGGTGGTCCTCACCCCCTGGTAATCATGCCCTCATATAATCTGCTCTGCTTGAGTGTGGACATGTCCTTTAACTTGCTTCTAACAAATAGAATATGGCAAACACGATGGGATATGTGATTGCATATACGTGGTTGCATATACATGAGACTGTAACATTGTCTTAGACTTTCCTTTGCTGGCTCTGAAGAAGCAAGCTGCTGTGGTATAAGCTGTCCTACGGAGAAAGCCACAAGGCAAGGAGCTGAGGCCCTTGCCAGCAAGAAGCTGAGGCCCTTAGACTGACAGCTTATGAGAAACAGGCTGCACCCAACAACCACATGGGTTGGAAGAGGATGCTTTCCCGGTCTAACCTTGCAGTGAGGCTGTGGCCCTGGCTGACACCTTGATCACAGCCTTCAGATGAGACTCTGAAGCAGAGGATCCAACAGAGCCAGACCTGGACTTCAGACCCACAGAAACTATGAAATAATAAATGTATGGTGTTTTAAGCTTCCAAGTATGTTGGAGATGACTACTCAGTAATATATAATTAATATGTCATGCAATTAGGTGGTGGAAAGCAAATTCAGTTGGAAGCACATGACATCATGAAGCCAAGAAAACACATGTTCTTTTTGGAGGGTTGAATTGACTGATAGAACGTTTGCTGATTCCCATGCTCCACACTACCCAGATGTTCAAAGGCCACCTGTTAATATCATTATTGATATTAGAGATGTTTTCTAGTGTCTCCCGAGACTAGCATTCTGCTCACCCATCTTCTCCCATGGTCCCACCTCTCATCTTTTCCTTTGGTTTGTATCCCTTAGTTCTGTATCCAGGTGGAAATATTTGCTTCCTGCCCCCCTGATCTCCTAACTTCATTGGAGCAGGGTTCCCCAGTTTTGATCCCTCCTGTCCTCTCACAGGGATTGTTTTCATCTTGCTTCTGTAATATCTGCATCATGTAGATCTGGCTCTCCCAGACCTCCTGTTAAAGCAAAAGCATCTAAACTCTCTGCCCCTTTAGTGGTGAAGAGCCTCCAGCCAACAGTGTGAACTTCGCCACAAGAATAGATACTCGTGATGTCAGTTGGGGTCGCCTTAAACCATTTTGTTATTTCCATTGGAGTTCTTTTCCTCTCTGAGTCTGACCTTTATTGTCATCATATTACAATTCTGCACATATATTACATATAAAAAGGAAACTGTAAGTACCACTGGTTGGCTAACAGTCATTTCCATTCATGTGCTGATGGCCCTTTGGTGATGACCCCAGGGCGAGGTTTGTAGATCCTGGGAAAGTGCTTGATATCATGAGGCTAGTTTAAATCCCACTTGTAGTTTCTGATAGCTCAGATACTGGACACAGGTGTCTGAAGGTGAAGCTGATGACTCAGCCTTTGTCTTGGTATCAGAATGCTATTTCTACATGCAGCTAAGCTTGCCAGGGAGAGAAAGGTCTCCTGGGTCCCCTTAGTCCTAATGTACCTTAGATACTATGCACAGCAAGCTAGAGATCCGGAAGCTCAGGTCCTATTCACCTGGGCTTGCTCTTTAAAAGCAAAAAGATCTTTGAGCTTAGAGCTGTGAGCCCTCCTCTTAGACATGAACTTTTATGTTCAGGATGCTTTCCTTAAGGCATTACCACTGAGGCAAAACATATGCAATGAGCAACTTGAGTCATGCTCACAGACAGCCCTAGAATCATAGACAAAACAGAAATGGAACAGGACTAACCTCTAATACAAATCCTTAATTTTAGGAACAGAAAAATGGAAACTCAGAAAGTTTAAATGCCTAGACCAAATTTATACCATTAATTAATGACTGTGTCCAGACTTGATTTCAGACAAGCTAGCCATGACGTTCTTTGAAACACCATAAAGAAAGTAAAGCCCTGAAAAGAGTCAATCACTTTCAATTATTTGGAGAAGAGGTGAGTTGTAACATGGGAGGCTAGACCTGAGAGGGCAGGCGCCAGCTCCAAGAATTATTTTCCATCTCCTTGTCTAGACTTTGAGGAGTCCACAGGACAGAAAAAGATGAAAATAGTATCTGCCAAGTCAAGGGAGACCAAGACCCAAGAAAAGAAGGAGGCAGGCATGATTTCCTTTCCCGTGTGGATGGACAGGCCTCTTAGATGGAGTTTTGATATTATAGGACTATTTATTTTCTAGTTTCTGCTCTTCGGCATTTAGTAAAGAGCCTATTGATTTTCATTATTTTTAATTCCAGACTTGCCTTGGCCGGACAGAGGGGAGTTAATGGAAAGGTCTTTTCTGTCCAGGCCAGAGTGTATGAAGATTGCCACCCTCTGACGATGGCAGGATGGTGACAGCAGGAACCAGAGAAGGCTGCAAAGGAGAATCTGGAAAATGGGGTCAGAGATTTAGGATCAGGTGCTTCTTCCCCCAGGGCATTCTCTTTCCAGTGCTGACCTTGAAGGGATTGGTTTTTATTTTTGCTTTCAATCCATTTAGAGCTTAGGTGAGAGGCCCTCCCTATTACCAAGTTGCTGTGATTTATCACTTACTTCCTCAATGCTTTCTTCTGTGTCCCATAGCCCTTTAACAGGACATTTCCACCTACACATGTAGTCTGCCTTGGTTTACAGTTAGCTATAAATGACCCTGCCCATGCCCCCATGATTATAATCTTTTCCAGGGCAGGGAAGGTCTCTTTTTGACTTTATACCACCCCTCTCCTCTAGCCCCAGCTCTAACTGGTTAGAACACTGACTTGAAGATAGTAGACACTCAAGAACTATGTATTCTGTTAAAAGAGAAGGAACAGCAGGTAGAGGTTAGGCCCGTGGCACCTGAAGTCAGATCGTCTGGGTTTGAAATGTGGCTCCAATGGCTCACTTGTTACTTGGCTTTTTGGTGCCCCAATCTCTCAATATGCAAAGGGTGATGTTAGTATTGTCTGCTTACTGAGTTGGTGTGAGTATAGAGAAAGTTAATTCACAAAAAACACCAGAACCTGCTATTGGCACTTGTGAAGTTCTGTCAAGGGAAGTTTTTATGCACAGGGCTCTGTAGTCCTTGCTCTGTCGTGACGGTATCCCTCCGGAGCATGGAAGAGCCTAGTGGGAAGGCTGGACCTGGCTCTAATAGACACTCCCCAGTCCCCACCCCTGAAACACATGTCTAGCAGTGGCTTCTGACATTTCGGCTGCCCTCTCCCTAACATGCAGGGATCCATTCCAAGGCTGTTTTAGCCTCCATTTCCCTGCTTTGACATTGCAATGGGTCCCCCAAGGCTGTACTGTAGAAATAGACCACTATAGGGGCATCTGTTTTCCCACAATCTTCCACTTCTGTCTTTATTCAGTCCAAAAAGGGTTAGGATTTGGTTGGGTGACTGAGTCTACTTGGTGATGACACTAAGCACTCCAGATTTTATGTTCTGATTCATGGTGGGGCGGGGAACTAAATCTCTGGTGCCTCAGGGAATGCAATTCTGGGTAGAGCATCCTCTCTCCTGTTCTGAAGGTTGTTGGTCAGGGGTGCAGGGCCTTCGGGGGAATTGGAGAGTGATAATAGCAAGACCTTACTGCCAACCTGTGAACCACCTGTGGACATTGTGGTTCTTGTAGGCCAGTGGTTCTCAAACTGTGTTCCAGCACTAGCAGCTGCTCATCTGAGAGCTTATTAGAAATACAAATTCCTGGAGCCCAATCCAGACTTATTGAATCAGAAACTGTACTTTCAGCAGCCCTCCAGAGTGTGCTGATGTGTGCAAAGTTAAGAGCCATTACTCCAGGCCTTCCATCCATAATTTTCTGAGATCCCACAGATGACTAGGGAGCTCCCCGCTAGGTATCTGTTACACGTACCTGCCTCAGGTAACACATTTTATGGTGGTGTTTTCCAAATGTTTATAATGATAAGATCTACATGGAGAAAGTGGTTTAAAAAATTCTCAGATTTTACCCCTGACCTTCCGAATCAGAATCTCCAGGGGTAGAACCTGGGAAGCTAAATTTTTAACGGGATCCACAAATGAATCATATCAGTGAAGTTTAGGAAACTCTCTTCTAGAAGGTGGGAGAGGTGGCTTTATGCCAGGGTGGCCTTTTTCTACCTCCCATATTGGAGATGAGTATGAAGGGGTCAGGAGCTGTCAGAAAGACAAATTATTGCCAAACTGTTCATTCATTTTGTCTCTGTGAGATGGACGACACAAAGCCCTGCAAGTCTACTCAGGAGCAGCACAAAACGTCTGTCCAGGCATACCTCATCTGCCCTTGCAGTAGCTTCCAGACACATAGAGTTGCAGCCTCTCTGTCCTTGTCTTTTCTTCCCTGATCTCACCCAGTCTCTAGGTGGTGCCAAGTGAGAATGCCCTTGAATGCCCTTGATCCCAATGTGTTAGTCACTCTCAGAAGCCTTTTGTCTGCTCCTTATCCTGCAGAGCAATCCCATGTGAGTGTCCTCTGGTTCTTACTGTTTCTCTTTTCTACTGACTCCTGCTCATCTTTCACATCTCTGTTTCCTCCCTGAGCAATTAGTCCTGTGCCCAAAGAGTTTTTCACCTGGGGAGCAGTTTCCCATTGCACTAAAGATAAAGTCCAAAATCCTAAATGTGGCCTGGCCCTGCACACCTAGCTCAGCCAAAGACTTCTTCATGAGCAACATAGACTGACACGTGATAATTTAGGTGAAAAGGGAGATTATTGGAAGGGTTCTTAGGGGTTGGTAGACGCAACAAGAAACAGAAGGACCAGACTGAGAAACCAATAATTTCCAGGGAAGCTGGTCATCACAAATTGCAGCAGATGTGACAACAGAAGCATGGACTGGCCTGCTCAGGTCCCTATGTCATTGCACCACTCTCTCAAGATGCAAACCCCAGAATTGCTTGACAACTTGTTGAGCCCAACTCATGTGCCAGCTTCCTGTTGACCCAGGACAACATAGGAAGAACTGTGGTTGCTTTGGGTTTTCTAGTGCCAGGCAGGGGATTCTCACCAAGATTCCACCTAATAGGAGTTTCCCAAAAGGGAGAATGGGAGACAATATAAAGAGGAGCTTGACTGTCAGAGAACCCAAAATCAGTGAGTGTCTGCTATGCCAATGTTCCAGCCTGAAAAAAATGCAAATGTTTGGGGCAAAAACTCAAAGACTTTCTTGAAATTAATGTACCAAATGGCTTTCTCTTCTCTCTCCTCCCCTCACCTCCTTTTCTCTCCTCTCTGCCTGCCTCTTTCTCTCCTCTCTCCATCTATTTTCACTAGCATGATGCTCTAATGTCCAGTATTAGGGAAGCTCTAGATGAACTTGCAGGAATAAATGGAAAAGGAAGATTCTGATTTGTGAGAAAGGATATAGAAATGAGATGTGTCTATGGGAGTTGATGAATTAAAACTAACAGGAATTTATAGTCTTGTTTTGGAATTGATTTGGAAGTTTTCTCCTAATTTCACAGCACACAGACCCTTGAAGTTTGAGGGTGCTCTTAACACGTAACTCAGAAATTTCCCTACAGATATTTCTCTGTTAGAAAATAATCCAAAAAAATTGGGGAGAAGGTTTATATAGAAAAATGCTCATTTCAGCTTTATTTATAACAGCCTTCAAATTGGAAACAGTCTAAATGGGATGAATATCTCTATGGTTTGCTCACTTTATAGTATATTATGCTTACAAAGCATTTAAAACTTGGAAAATGTTTATTAAAAAGTAAAATGTAAAAGTCAGTGCATAAAATGTTGTGTAAAATCTAATCACAATTATATAGAATAAGTTAAAAGAATAAAAACGTAACAAGTAAGAAAACCCAGAAGTTAGACATACAACATTATTGCAGGGATTGCTTTTAGATGATAGGATTCTTGGTGATTGATTTAAAAATATTTTTTTGTCTCCTTTTGCATTTATTTAATTTCCAAAATGTTCACTTTGAGCATGCTAAAACAAAACGCATGCATTTCTTTACACTAAAATAAAATAAAATTTTGTTAGTGATAAAAAAGAAAATGTCCTTGCTTAGGCATGTACCCAGTGCTTCCAGTTTGAGTGGGATCTTCTGAGATGGCCACTGTCTTGCTGAGGTCACCATAGTGTCCCTGTAAGCAACTGTGGTAGGCATGCTCTGCCCTCATTTTACTCAACCCTCCAGCAGCATTTAATGTGGTTGATCAGTCTTTCCTGACATTCTGTCTACCATTTTCTCCTGGAAATACACCTGCTTCTCTTGCCACCCTTGACTCTTTTGTCTTCTCTCTGTTCTCCTTGTTCATTCCTCCTCCTGTACTAAAACTCTAAGTGTTATACCCCCCCTCCTGACAAAACTTTCTTTTGTCACCAAAACGATCCTATCCACTCTCCTTTATAGTCTGACACCTTCTTTGTTTATAGGTCTGGCTCTCCCTCTCTGGGATTGGCAGTCTAACTTCTTCCTTGACATCCCTGTTTGAATATCACAAAGATTTTTCAAACTTATGTCCAAAATGGGACTTTTTATCTTTATGTCATAGAGTGGTCTACGGAATGAAGGTTCATGTGTCAGTTGATAGAGTCAACATTGGTACAATGTAATTTTCTTATTTTTTAAATTTAAAAATGAGTTTCACTAGTAATCACCAAGACCTGAAAACAACCTAAATGTCCTTTGACTGATAAATGGGCAAATACTGGTATACTCATATAATAGAATACTATGGGGCCATAAAAAATAACAAATTACAGATACGTGCAGCAACATGAATAAATCTAAAATGCATTATACATGATGCTAAATGAATGAAGCCAGACTTTCACTTACATGATAGTCTGGGCAAGGCAAAGCTGTAGGGATGGAGAACTGACAGTGGTTGCCAGGGGTTCAGGGCATGTGGAGGTGGAGGACTTGAATGCAAGGGGACATCAGTTTTGTGTTGTTGAAGTTGCTCTGCACCTGGATTGTGACGGTGGTTATCCAAATCTCATAAAACTATATATCAAAAAAGTATATTTTAATATACATAAACCAAAAATAAATTTGGAGAAATCATTTATTGTTTGCAATGTCTGCTCCCACTCCTGAGCCATGCCAAGGAGATACAGCTTAACCAAAGCAAAGCATGATGAATGATGTCACATGATGGCAGCTCTGATGATGAGTTTGTGGCCCTTCCTCCCTTAGCACCCTTCCGACCACATTGCTGTGATTGCATGCACTGCTTTGTTGGTCTGTTTCATCCTCCCCCTTTGTTCGCTCACTCTTTTCTGAGCTGCTTTCTCCTCCCCTGTAAATAAGGCGTGACCTGTAAAACACAAGAGGGACAGGGAGCATAAAAATTTGCATACTGTAATTAAACTGTTGTGTCATGAGCTTTATTTCTTTGGTTATGTTTGAAAGAAAACAAAGGTATACCTCTGATTGAGAGTTTGGAGTGTTATCCCTGGGAACTAGGATGAGTAAAATAGGGCAGGAAGGCTTGCATGCCTTACACCTTAATGCAGCCATGGGCTGCACTATGTAAGGAGAGAGCACCTGGCGGCATAGTCCCTCCTGGACTGGACTTTATCTCAGGTAAGCGGGCCTTTCTGGTTGGATCTCTTCCAGACAGGTGTGCAAGAAAGGATGAGAGCTTGGCCCATGGGTGAATGGTTGCTTCTCATCGCTGGAATTCATTTCTGTATCTGAAACATTGCATAATCTGGTAAGCAGAGCACTACACTGAAAATCCAGGATGGATGGACTTTAGGGGAACTTAATGACTGCAAAGTGATCACCTTAACAGCTTAATGCCTGTATTAACTCAATCATTACGATGGTTGGTAGTTTGTAATAAAAATTCAGACAGTTTATACATGGCTTAAGTTTGTAAAGTGCTTTCACACATTTTAACCTTTTTAATCTTCAGGTTCACATGGGGAAATAATGGCCAAATCAGGTCCAGTGTTCTGTTTTTTATAGGTACCTCATCTTTCCCTCCATATTTATTCTATGAAGGTCCTTGAGTTAACATAGCAGATTTGATCTTGGACCTTATTCATTCTTGAATCACAAAATTTTAGACATAATCTTTTCTTTTTCTTTCTTTTATGTATTTATTTTAATATAGATGAGTTAAGTGAGGTCCAGAGAGGGGAAGAGAGTGGGTAAAAGTCATTCAGCCTGTAAATTGCATCTTTGCTAAATTAGGCCTTAAGCTGGTGAAATATAACTCCATGGGATCTGAATGTGTTGATATTCCTGACATGGGCATACAGGCCTGAACAGAGGCAGTTTATCAGATACTTTGAATTCTTTAGGGTCAATAAAATGATTATGAAGTCATATCAGTCAAAGAGACATAAAAAGAAAGTAAAATAAATGGAGACACAATTACAGTTTGGGTGATGGGTTAAAATCTAAGTTAGTTAGACATATTGAGGTGGAAAACATTAAAATGATTTATTAATATTGAAGCTAAATGAGAAATGCAATTGTGAATTTCATGAACTTAAATGAAATAGATTTCGTTTTCCAGTTCTATCCCCAGAGTGGTCCAGCAGTAGTTTCTTTTTCTTGTACAGCACTCATGGACATTGATGAGCCATGTATTACTCACTGATACTAGTGAGTTGTTCAACTAAAAAGAATCAAGGCTCTTTAGAGGTCAATTGATTCCATGTCTTGGGATGGAGGGGAATTTGGACAGATTTTGAGCTATAATGGCTGCCAGAAAACAAGAAACCTTATAAAAATGTGTAGGACCATGCTGAAAGGATGAAGGAAATAGGTTAAAAAGACTCCCACTTGCCATGTTGTAACAATAGTTACTTGGAATGGATTGAATATGCAATAAAGCTATGGCATTCAAAGAGGAAATAAGTTTATTAAAATGTGTAAGATGATAATTATACACAAAAGGAGGGTGCATACAAATTTTCAGTTAACTACAATTAATTGGGAACTATTGACATATGTGGTATTTTGTTTTTCCAAGTACACATGTGTATGTATTATAATAATATGCATGTTTTTCTTTTTTTATTTCAAAACATTAAGGGGGTACAGATGTTTTTGATACATGGCTGAGTCAGGGCTATAAATGTGCCCATCACCTGGATAGTGCTCATTGTACCACCCCTTAGGTGGATTTTCACCCCTCCCATCCTCCCCCTTCCCCCTGCTTAATGTCCAACAACTTTTACTTCCCTCTGTGCAGTTGTGTGCCCATTGATTAGTTCCAATTTACTGAAGAATACATGTGGTATTTGTTTTCCATGCTTGAGATATTATAATTCACTTAGGATAATGGTCTCCAGTTCCTCCCAAATTGCTGCAAAATGCATTAATTCATCCTTTTGTATGGCTGAATAGTACTCCATGGTGTACATATGCCACTTTTGTTAATCCACTCATGAATTGATGGGCACTTGGGTTGATTCCACATCTTTGCAATTGTCAATTCTGTTGCAATAAATATTCATGTTCAGGTGTATTTTTAATAAAATGACTTCTTTTCCTTGGTTAGATACCCAGTAGTGGGATTGCTGGATCGAATGATAGGTCTACTTTTACTTCTTTGAGAAATCTCCACACTGTTTTCCATAGAGGTTGTGCTAATTTGCAGTCCCACCACCAGTGTATAAATGTTCCTTTTTCTCTGCATCCACACCAGGATCTATTGTTTTGGGACTTTTTAATGAAAGCCATTCTAACTGGGGTAAGGTAATATCTCATTGTGATTTTAATTTGCATTTCCCTGATGATTAGTGATGTTGGGAATTTTTTCATATGTTTGTTGGCCATTTGTCTATCTCCTTTTGAAAACTTTTGTTCATGTCTTTTGCCCACTTTTTAATGGGGTTATTAGTTTTTTTTCTTGCTGATTTTCCTGAGTTCTATATAGATTCTAGTTATCAGGCCGTTATCAGATGTGTAGATTGGGAATACTTTCTCCCATTCTGTAGGTTGTCTATTTGCTCTATTCATTATTTCCTTAGCTGTTCAGAAGCTTTTTAATTTAATCAAGTGTCATTTATTGATTTTTGTTGCTGATGTAATTGCCATTGGTGTCTTAATCATAAATTCTTTGCCTAGACCAATGTCTAGAAGAGTTTTTTCCTATATTTTCTTCTATAATTCTTATTGTTTCATGGCTTACATTTAAGTCTTTTATCCATCTTGAATTAATTTTTATGAGTGTGAGAGATAGAGGTCCTGTTTCATTCTTCTGCATGTGGCTATCCATTTTTCCCAGCACCATTTATTGAATATGGTTTCTTTTCCCCAGTGCATGTTGTCTTCTTTGTCAAAGATCAGTTGGCTGTAGGTAGATGGTTTTATATCTGCATTCTCTATTCTGTTCCATTGGTGTATGTCTCTATTTTTGTATCAATACCATGCTGTTTTGGTTACTATAGCTTTGTAGTATAGTCTGAAGTCTATTAATGTGATCCTTTCACCTTTGTTCTTTTTAGGGTTGATTTGGCTATCCAGGCTCTTTTCTGGTTCCAAATGAAGCATAGAATTACTTTTTCTAGATCTGTGAAATATGCTATTGGTATTTTGATGGGGATTGCATTGAATCTGTAAATCACTATAGGTAGTATGGACATTTTAACAATGTTGATTCTATCGATTCATGAGTATGATTGTTTTTCCATTTGTTTGTGTGATCTGAAATTTCTTTCTTCACTGTTTTGTAGTTTTCCTTGTAGAGATCTTTCACTTCCTTGGTTAAGTATATTCCTAAGTATTTTATTTTCTTTGTAGTTATTGTGAATGGTATTGAGTATTTGATTTGACTCTAAGCTTCACTGTTATTGGTGTATAGAAATGCTACTGATTTGTATACATTATTTTAATATGCTGAGACTTTGCTGCATTTATTTATCAGTTTCAGGAGTCTCTTGACAGAGTCTTTGGAGTTTTCTAGGTACAAGATCATATCATCATATATAGTTTTTTAACCTTACCTCTGTGCATTGTTTGTGGGGGGGAAAGTGGGTCTGAAAGGTTGTAGGAATTGCACTAAGAGCAGCAATGGCCTATCAACTCAAGGGCCATAGACAATAACCAGGTGGACAGAGTGTAAGTGGGCTACTACACGATGGACTGATCAAAATTCAGGAAAAAGGAGCTCGCAGATCAATTCAACTTCTTATCTCCTATAAAATAAAACATCTGGAAGACTCAACAAATTTTATTGAGATGTAAAAGTTGTATAATGATTTAAGATGTGAACTGAGGCTGAACATCGTGTATTAATTAGCTAGGGCTTCTATAACAAAATACCACAGTCTGGGTAGCTCAAACAACAAAAATTTATTTTCTCACAATTCTGGAGGCTAGAAGTCCAATATCAAGTTGTTGGCAGGGTTGGTTCCTTCTGGGGGCTGTGAAGAAGAATGTTTTTCAGGCCTTTCTTCTTGGCATGTAGATGGCTATTATTTCCCTGTGTCTTCAGAGGGTCTTCCCTCTGAATGTGTCTGTGTCCGAATTTCCTCTTCATATGAGGGCACTAATTATATTGGATTAGACCCTAATGGCCTCACTTTAATTTAATTATTCCTTTAAAGATCCTATCTCCAACTACAGTTACATTTTGAGGTACTGGGTGTTTGAATTTCAACATGTAAATTTTGGAGAAGACATAATTCAGCTCATAACATGTCCTACGACAGATGTAATGAACGAAGAGAGCAAGACACCAGGTTGCAGGAAAAAGCACGGCTGTGGACATTCTCATTGACATAAAGAATCAACCTTGATTCTAAGAGGAATCTGGGTAAGAAATACCTGCTAGGGTTTAACTCATTGTAGAAGTCTCAGCAGAGTCCCTTGGTCTGACCAATGATCAATTGATTGATAACAAAAATTTTAATGGATTTACAATAACATTTTCCTTTGTTGTTGGATAGGTCAATTAACCTGGAAAGATGCTTTAAAATCCATTAGATTACATGAACAATGAAGAAACTGGTTAAGCCCAGAGGATCAACAGTTTTTTATGGGTTGTGTATAAATATAACAATATAGTTTATAATTATTGTGATAATTTGTGAATATCTTGTCTGTTTTGAAGCATTTAGGAAATGTAGCTGTGTTTGTCTGGGGTTGCTGTAACAAAAAGACTATAAAACAAATGGCTTACAAACAACAAATGCTTATTTCTCACCATTGTGGAGGCTGGAAAGTCCAGGATCAAGGATCAGGCAGATTTGGTGTCTCATGTAGCTCATTTTCTCATGGACGGGATCTTCCTGCTGCGTCCTCACATGGTGGAAGGGGCTCCACCCTCATGATCTAATGATCTCCCAAAGGCTCCACCTCCTAATACCATCACTTTGGGGGTTAGGTTTCTACACGTGAATTTTAGGGGGACACTAAGAATATAGCAGTGGCATAATAGACCTGTGTTTTTGTTGAGATGTGTGGAGAATTTGACCAAGGTTGGTAATTAACTTTTAAATGTATTAGAAAATTTGTAAAATTTACATTTTGATTTATTGTGTAAGTTTATGTTGAAATGGTTAGAGAATTTTCATTTTATATATTTATAATAAATATTCCCTTCTCACCTCCTGGGACTCCTGTCTATTAATTCCAGTGTAAAACAGAGAGGATAAGTTTTACTCAAATATATATTACACTAACTTTGTTCTTTGGCAAGATTAAGATCCTTGTTGGCAAATAAATAGTGATTCTGTGTCATCAGGAAATACTGTGGCTGTCCCTGCACTTCTTAAAGAGGTAGGGCTTATGGATAATAATGTACTACCAAAGTGGTTCCCATCAAAATATTCCTTGTAAACACTCACTGATCTTCACTGGCCCCATTTGTGCTCCAGGTTTTCCCATGTCCTTGCCTTTATTTTTGTTGATATTCCATCGTTCAACACTCTCCACCCATATTTTCTCAGAGATGAGCAGTGCCTGGGTCCACACCCAAAGAGGACCTTTATAACATAGCCATGGCCTGTCCCTGGCCCAGAGCTCACCGGTGATGAGAACATTGATTCAATTAAATAAATATAATTCATTAAAAGGGGTTCATGACTCAAGATATTACTAGAATATTGCAGCACCATTTGCCTTTGAAAATAGGACTGCACGTTTCTAATTCTTAATTTGAAAGAACTACCTGAGAACTAGACGTGACTTCAAATCTCTAACAACTCCATGTATTCATATAACTTGGAGTGTCCTACATGCTAGTTCCCTGATTTTAGTGAAGGCATCATTGTTTATAAGAAACTTTACTTGTTAAAAGTAATGCGTGTAGCCATCATATTTTGCATACCTCCCTTAGTGCTATTTGGTACTTAGCATACGTCAACACATGGAACACTCCATCTAACACATGCCCTACATATTATTTCCCCAAAGATGAAATCAGAAATTTTCAAAATGCTAATGATTTCTGGGTTTATTTGAAATTCATATCCTGGTCTTATATGCCATAAACCTTGTGACTTTTCACTAAGATATACTATTTCTTTACCCCTTCAATCTTAGTTATATCATTTGTAAAATAGGTATAATGACACCTACCTATGAGAGCCTTGTTGAGTCCACTGATATTTATATAAAGAGAAGGCATTTCTCTTTCCATGGTGAGACCTAGCATGGCTGGACATTTTCAAACTTCCAGGCTACTCTTCTAAAACCTCAGCTTTGAATATATTTTTGTTTATACATCTCTCTATCTATCTATATACATATATGTACACACACATACACATACACACACATGTATATATAATACGTGTGTGCATTTATGTGTGTGTGTATATCTGTGTATATCTATGAATATCAGAGGTGAGAGCAGCCCTGTCTCTCAGTCTTAGATGGGTCACATTGTGGATGGGTGGTAATTTGGGTACCCTCTTCCTTTACAGCTTGGCATGGGATCAAGGTCTCCGTTTGTCATTGCTGAAAGTAGGGTTCCCAGGTTAAACAAATCAAAATAAAAAATGTCCAGTTAAATTTAAATTTCAGGCAAGCCACAATTTTCTCTTCTTGTATGCCCTATGAAATATTTGGATGCTACATTTGGGGTGTACTTACACACAAAATAATGTGTTGTTTACATGAAATTCAAACATAACTGGATTTCCTCTATTTTATCTAGCAGCCCTAATCATAAGCCCCAGGACTAGAATTGGCAGCTCTTACAAGAGTCAAGCCCTTCCTAGGCAAGAAACTGACAAATTAGCAATTAACAGGACAGTAAACAAAGTTTGGGGCAGACACTGAGGGTCAATCTCAAAGGTAAAGAAAAGGAAAAGACAGGCACAAGGGAAAGATTAAACACCTCTAGCTCCATGGAGGACTTGGCCCCCTTTCAAGAGAACATTCTCTTCTCCCTTCTGATATTCACATGATTTTCCTCTTTCATTTAGGGAAACAAGCAAACATTTTGTTTTTCTGCTAACTTCCAATGTGGAGACTTTCTAGATTGACATCAACTTTTTTTTTTTTTTCTGTTGTAGGGTCACATGCATTCAAAATACATTTAAATGTGAAAAAGAAAATATCTTTATTTTTCTATTTCTTATCTAATCCTTCTCCGAAGCCCCCGCTTCACCAGATGATGGAGAATCTAAATTTAGCCCAATCTGGCAAATCAAGTTCTATCTAATAATGTCAGTGAACTTTTAGTGGTGATGCATGTCCTCAGAGCTAAATATTCAGTCTTTCAGATGTTTTCCACAATATTCCTGCTTCTCTCCAAAATGGTGCCAGGGTGCATGGGGCAGAGGGCACATTGACCAGTGCAGTGCCACCCGAGTCTGTGCTGGTTCAGCTGATGATCAGTCTGGTGTGCTCCCTTGACTTAAGACTTCTCAAGGGTCAACACACACTGTAGCTCCTTTCTTGTCATGACCCTCAGAGTCTGCTGGGCCATCCGCCCACTCAGAAATCTTCCATGCTCTCCTCATGTCAATGGAAAGCGTCTGGACCCCTGCAACTCTCTCCCAGGTCTTGGGGGGCCAGTCTTGTTGCCTCAGGTCCACGTTCCAGCCTCCCTCCTCCATGGATAGTTCTACCTCCCCTCTGCCCATGCTGAATGTGTCCTTGTGGAGTACCTCTGCTGGGGACAGGTGGCCTCCTGAAACTATGCCTGGAGAAGGATGCCATCAGTTTCCTCATGTTCTGAATTCCTCAAAGCTTCCTGAATGTTTTCACAACCTCCATGCTTGCCCAGTCCGAATCCCAAAAGGAAGAGAAAAGAGGACTCTACTTCGCAATTCCTCTATTTCTCTCACTAAGCTCTTTTAAAAACTTGCTGGAGCCAGAAGGGGCACATTTCAACCCTCACTGCATCATACCCTGAGTTCTCATCTCAGCCATGCATGAAGTGGGCTCAGTTTGACTCTTGGTCTCTGTAGAACATATAGAGAAACTGAGAAAATTATGAGTCCTTTCAGCAAGGCCTGGCATCCACACTTTCACCTCACTACAGAGAGTCGGCATTGGAACTCAAAGTCGATTGATGATTTTTGTTCTAGGCAGGACTCTGGGGTGATAAACCCCATGGGTCAGCCTGGGAGTTAGAAGCCTGCAAGGAAGCATTATTCAGGGACAAATGACTGTCCAGCAGGCATCTACACTCCTGGATGGTCATGGGTCTACGCAAGGTGACTAGACTCCTGACTACCACCCTCCTCTGGCTGCTTCGTGCCCCAAACCACTTTCTTTCTTCAAATACCTCCTTCCTGGGGCCTTTGCATTTGTTATTCCTTCTCTCAGGGATGCCCTTCCTTTTCCCCTTCAGTCCTGCACTTTCTCACCCTTCAGATCTTTATTCCAGTTGCCTCTTCCCAGAAGACCTCCCTGACCATCATCTGCAATTATTTTAGAGATTTCTCTTTGCCTTAGGTTCTTGTTTATTTCCCATCATCTGTAATGTAAGTTCTGTGGTATCAGCAATTAATCTGTTTGGTTCATTTTTACATCTTATGGACTGTGTATTTGAGTATCCCCAAGTGTCAATATTGAAGCCCTATAACCCTCAATGAGACAGTATTAGGAGGTGGGGTTTTGAGAGATAATTAGATTACGTGGGTCAGGCCCTCATGATGGGATGAGTGCCTTTGTAACAAGAGACATGAGACAGCTTCCTTTCTCCCCTCTCTCTATCTGCCTCTCTCGCTTTTGCTCTCTCTCTTTGCCACATGAAGATACCATGGGAAGGCAGCTGTCTGTAAACCAGGAAGAGGGCTCTCAACAGAGCTCTACCATGCAGCACTCTTGCCTTGGACTTCCATCTTCTAGAAATGTGAAACATAAATTTCTGTTGTTTAAGCTACCCAGTCTGTGGTGTTTTCATTACGGCAGACCAAACTGCCTAAGGCATACCTTCAGTGCCTAGCAAATAGTAGGCACTCAATAAATATTTGCCAACAAAATGATAGTTTTTCCATTTATCTACTTCACATTCACAAATGATAGGTCAATTGTCATCATTACTGTATTGTAGCTGTCATGAATTGGGCCCCTACTACGTGCTGGCGCTATACTCAGTCTTTTATTTATATGATTTCTAACTTTTAAAATGTCCTGTTACATTGCACAGATAAACTGGGGCTCCTGTGAGTTAATTTTGCCTCAAGTCACTCAGTTTAAATGTCAATAAGTGGGAGAGCTGAGAATAGACACGGATACTCCAAACCTTAAGGTTTTCTGTTCTATTACATTGCCTCTCAAATAACAAAAAATACTTTGGTTTTATAAAATGCTTTGGTTTATTTTGGGAAATGTAAGGTGAATTGGAAAGAGCACCATTGGCATTTTAGTCTGGACAATTCCTCGCTAGAGGTGTTGCTCTGTGCACTGCCGGGTGTTTCACAGTGTCTCTGGCCTCTCCCCACCAGCTGCCAACAGTGTGAGCCGCCCTCCCCTCACTGTGACAACTCCAAATCTGCAGACATGGCCAAGTGCTCCTGGAGGCAAAATTACTTCTTCTGATAGAGAACCGGTGGTTTAAACTGATACTTACTTGTGTGATCTTGGTCAGTTCAATTATTTCTCTGAGCTCAGTCCCCTCCACTGCAGAGCAGGAACCACGACATTTGTCACCTGCACTGCAAACCTCGTCAGGCCATTGTGTAGTTCTGATGACATTAAGGGAAATCACGAGCACTGAGTGCCTATTATATGTAAGGTGTCCCTCCCAATGCCGTATTTTCCTGTTCACTCCACCCCACGATCCTATGAAGTTCCATTATCTCTATTTTACATAAGAAGAAAGTGAGGCTCAGAGAAGCAAAGTGACATGCTGAAGTTCACAAATTCAGCAGGCATGAGAGAACAGAGTCAAATTTCATAACAAGTGCCCTGAAAAAAACATAGCCAACTCTAACCTATGATATATCTGGAAAATATGACAGGTTGCTCCACTTGGTTATTTGGTCAGTATTTTCACCTTGAAACATAAAAAACAACAACAAAATTATTATGTATACGTATCTTTTCCTCAGCCAGGCAAAGTGGAAAAGAAACTTGGAATATTAGTATATGCCCTGAGCTATAAAAATCATGTCGATATTCCTTAACTTCCTTTGTGACTATGAAAATAAACACCCTGTTGTCACAGAAAGAAAACAATCCATAGACATAATAAAAGAACACTGATACATCACTTGAAAAATATAACATTTTATTCTCACACCAGAGCAAGGCAATGCCCTACTCTGGAATCTATCAAATTAGTATAATTTCATGGAGCATCAATACTTCAAGCTTTTAGTTTTTAACTGCTTTTTATGGTTTTCAGTAATTTCACTGTTGTCATCATTTTGGAAATAAATGTACTTGGTATTCTCTGCAGGGATTAAATAGGAAAAGGTGGTATTGTTTAGAGAGAGAGAGAGATAATGAGACAGAGAGAAAGAAAGAGATAGTTATTACTGGGTGGGAGGGAAGAAGGAGGGAAGACAGCATGAAAACCATTCCAAGAAGTTACAGGTGTACAAGCCAGAAGACAACATCCTTCTTCTCTTACAGAAGGAAACAGTGAGTTTTCTGTGCATTGAGTCAGCTGAGTACTTGTGAATAATTTCAGAGCCGAGTCCCTGTATTCTTCCTGGAGATACAGATTCAGCTGCAGTCCTACCCCTGGCCACCCCACCTGACCCAGCACACTAGGTGGCATGCAGAGTGTCACTTTGGTGGCCTGCAGGAGCGTGTTCCCAGGCCCTCCAGTTCTTCACAGAAAGGGGCTAACATAGACCAGGGAAACCCAAGTCTGCCTTTTCAAAGGCATGTGGGGACCTTTTCATTTCTGTGAGTTGTAGCATCAGCTTTCCTGGTTCTTTGGGGAGAACTATCTTCTGTAGACCATAGAACGCTTCTCTTCTATAGAGAGAACTATCTCTATCTTCCATAGAGAGAAATATATAAAAATCTCTACATATAGACAGATGGATAATCCATATATATATATATAATCTCTTTATATATATAAATCTCTCTACATATATAGATAGTTGTACAATCTTTATATATATGTATATGTATATGATCTCTCTCTATATATACACATACACATTCATAAATCTCCCATTGGTTCTGTTTCCCTGGACAGCCCTGACTGCTACAGCTTGCCTCCTGTATCTGGAAGCTGATTGCATGCCTCTCCATGGCACAGCAGCTAGGAGCAACTTGAACATTATGAGGCTTTATCATTTTACATTAGAAAGAAAATGTTCCCATCCATGATTTCAGTTAAGCCTCATATGCAATCTTTCAGTAAGCCAGGACAGAGGTCAATGTTGCCAGTTATTTTTTAACTGGAAGAACACAGGAGCCAGGAGAGACAGTGGTGAGCTACTGTCCCCCAAATCAGTTTCTGGAGGAGGAAAGTGAGGCTCAGGGAGGTAAAGATGGCTGCCTCAGTGGGTTCATGGGCCCTAGTGGCAGCACCCTAAGGAGACACCAGACCTCCTATAATCACTCAGCACCGGGAAGCTCAGGCATTAACAGGCCCATGACGAGGGGATGGGGACATACCAGAACCTTCAGCTTTCGGGGCTTATTTTTTAATTTGATTGTTTTTCTCTCCTCCTGGGCCAAATCACTGGGCCCTTACGTTCACCGTGATCAGTTTAGCCAGATACAGGAATCACATACCCTAGAGTAGAAACTGAAATGATACCCAAGACCGAGACTTAGTTCTTCCTTTGCCACTAATTAGCTTTGTAATTTACACAAGTGATTGTCCATTTCTGGGCCTGTATTTCTTTTTGTTGTTGTTCACAATATGAAGGTATTCGGCCCAGTCAATAGTCTTCTTCTCACTTTTTGTTTGTTTGTTTGTTTGTTAGCAGTGAGATCTATTTCTCAAGTGAAATGTAACGCTAAACTGTAGTCTGTGGAACCAGCACAGCAAGCAGCTCCAGTTGGCACGGTTGGCTGAACAGAGGGCAGGGAAATGAGCCAGATGGGCTTCCCTCTCCCAGAACACAGTGCCCTGGCCTAGCGGACAGGCCTCAGGCTCTTTCCCAGGTTCCTGTGGCATCACCAAAAAGACAGCGGAAATTCCTAGGTATTTTATCTATAACGGTCTCTGCTATTCTATGAGACTGCTCTGTGCATCCAATGAGACCATGTAAGGAAAGACACTGAGTGAAACCAAAAGCATATTGTTTGGTTACTATGATTATTATAATCTGTGCAGGTAGCTAAAGGGCCCTTGTTTCTGGCCTCCAAAGCACTCAGGCTGTTGGCTTTGCAAAGGATTGGCAAGAACAACACACAAGGTACAGCTTCAAGACGGTGTCTTTGTTTTCTCCTGCAGGACGAAGGGACTGAAAAAGTGTTGATCAATTCAGAGAAAGAAAGAAAGAAAAGACAGGAGAGAGAGAGAGAGAGAACTGAGTGGCTTTTCTTGATAAAGCATTTCCTCTAATCTGAAAGCTAAATACAGAAGCCAGGGCGTGCAGGAATCCCCATGACTGTGGTTAGTCACCATGCCGCCACCCTCAAATTCTTCTCACCACCAGATCAGGCAAGCAGAGGCTTGCTGAAGCGTGCTCTCACACTCTGGTGGCCTGGAAGGATGACAAGAGGCTAGCTTCCGAGAAGAGCTCATTGCACTGGGTTCCTTACAATTGCAGGAGAGAATTCATTCACTCAGTCACTCATTCATTCAAGAACAGTATAGAATCTGTACAATGGAGAACACATGCATATTCCTGTTCCAGACGCATCTGTTAGTGAATTTCCTATGTGCCAGGTCTTTAGAACTTAGGAATGAGTGAGGTTTCACAGGTTATTCCATCTCTGAAAGTCAGTTAAGGCAGCAATCACATCCCCTCGGATTAGATGCCCTACTAGGTGCTGCTATAGAAGTTAAGTTCAGCAATATCAGCCACATTCACTTCAGTTTAACTTCTGGGAGGGCAGGGCCTAGGTCTTTTGTCCCAGAGGGGCTTAGCACAACAACAGCACCTAGTAGGCATTCATGTTGGAAGAATTTAACGGTACTTACCACACCACACTAGGGGACCCAGCTACTTGCCTGTTTCTCTTCGCTACTCTCTGTATGTCCTGAGAGCCCCTAAAGGCTGGAGCCTCACCTCCTCCTGCCTGGCTTCACACCAACTGTTTCTTCCTACGGTGAAGGGCAGTGAGCCCCATCTGAATTCAAATTCATGACCTTGCCACTTGCTATGAGCTGCATAGCATGTGGCTGTGTCAGTTTCCTCATTTCTAAAAGTGAAAATGAAAACACAATTTACACATCCAGAGCTATGGAAAGGTTTAGAAAGAATGCCAGTGATCTGCCTAGGACAATCCGTGGCAAAGGATGGGCACACAGTAATTGTTAGCTATTAATAGAAACTTCAATTTATTTAAACTTCTAAAGTTCATTGAATTGCTGGAAAAAACAGTCTCTCTAGAGAACTTCTGTATATGCCTTTTTCGGATTCACCAATTTTTAACATTTTGCCACATATGCACATTTTATCCTTTCTCTTTCTCCCCTATTTCTCTCTCTCTCTTGTTAAAGATAGATATTTAGATAGAAATAGTAATGGACATGTACATACATAACATAATTATACACATATGTGTGTATAAATTATACATTCTAAAATTATTGTTTTTCTATACCATTTGAAAATAGCTTAGATATAGCCTGTTCTTTTATATTTTTTATTTTTTTAATATTTTTTATTTCAGCTTATTATGGGGGTACAAAAGCTCAGGTTATATACATTGTCCATGTCCTGTCCATCCCCCTGAGTCAGAGCCTCCAGTGTGTCCATTCTCCAGACAGTGCGCCTGGCACTCACCATGTAGTTATACCTCCATTACCTCCCCCCACCCCTCACCTCCCCGAGTCAGCACCTTCAAGCATGACCATTCCCCAGACGGTGCGCAACACACTCATCATGTAGGCATACACCCATCCCCTCCCCCCACCACCCGCCTCAGTCTGATATCCAATTGGTATCATTCCCAAATGTGCATTTAGGCGATGATCAGGGAAACCAATTTTCTGGTGAGTACATGTGATGCTTGTTTTTCCATTCTTTGGATACTTCACTTAATATAATGGGTTCCAACTCTCTCCAGGAGAACCAAAGGGATGTCATATCACCATTATTTCTTACAGCTGAGTAATACTCCATGGTATACATATACCACAATTTACTAATCCATTCATGAATTGATGGGCATTTGGGTTGTTTCCACATCTTTGCGATTGTGAATTGTGCTGCTATAAACATTCAGGTACAGGTGTCTTTGTCACAGAATGACTTTTGTTCCTTTGGGTAGATGCCCAATAATGGGATTGCCGGATCGAATGGTAGGTCTACCTGAATCTGTTTAAGGTATCTCCATGATGCTTTCCACAGGGGTTGCACTAGTTTGCAGTCCCACCAGCAGTGTATGAGTGTTCCTGTCTCTGCGCACCCACGCCAACATGTGTTGTTTTGGGACTTTTTGGTAAAGGCCATTCTTACTGGAGTTAAGTGATATCTCATTGTGGTTTTGATTTGCATTTCCCTGATGATTAGGGATGTTGAGCATTTTTTCATATGTTTGTTAGCCATTCTTATATCTTCTTTTGAAAAATTTCTATTCATGTCATTTGCCCACTTTTTGATAGGGTTGTTTGACTTTTTCTTTACTGATTTTCCTGAGTTCTAAATAGATTCTTGTTATCAGTCCTTTATCTTTAATATTTCAATGTATAATCCTTAAGAATAAGAATATTCTCCTAAATAACCACAATACCATTACATATAGGAAATTTAACATTGTTATAATAATTTCACCTAATGCAGTGGTCCCCAACGTTTTTGGCATCAGGGGCCGGTTTCATGGAAGACAATTTTTCTATGGATGGTGGAGTGGAAATTCTGCGGTGATGCGAGCTCTGGTGATCGGCTGTAAATATAGATGAAGCTCCACTTGCTCCCCTTCTGCTCACCTCCTGCTGTGCAGCTGGGTTCCTAAGCTTCATGGAAGACAATTTTTCCACAGACCAAGGTAGGATGGGGGGCTGGTGGGGAGATGGAGTTGAGGTGGTAATGTGCAGCCCTGTTCCTAATATGCCACCCACCAGTACTGGGCCACAGCTGGAGGGTTGGAGACCACAGACCTAATGTATATTCCAAATATGCCGTTGTCCTGATAATACATAAGCACCCCCCCCCCCCGCCCCCGCTCCGGTACAGAATGCCATCCATTTAGTAATCACATCCACTGAATCTGCTTTAAGCTGGAAGTTTCCTCAGTCTTTCATGACATTGACATTTTTAATAAACACAGGCCTGTTGTAGATTATCTTCATGTGGGTATGTCTGATGTTTCTTTATGATTCAGGTTATGCATCTAAGCATGTATACTTATAAGTGATGATGTTCTCCATGGATCACACCTGGAGGCATGGGACATCCATCTGTTCCTTATTGCTAATGTTAATTTCAATCGCACTGTCAAAGTGTCATCTCTTTTTGCCACTATATAGTTACTATTTTTCCTCTTTAAACTAATAAATGATCTCTGGGGAGACCCTTCTAGCGCTGTGAGTATTCCACTGCCGTCGAATTTCCCCCTAGATTTGCATCCCTGGATGATCCTTGCTGCGGTGGTTGTAGCACAGTAATTTCACAAGTTTATCTCCACCCTTCCATGTTTGTCACAGGCTTTCTACTCTAAGGAGGTGCTCTCTCAGAGGAGGCAAAACAATGTGTTTGAGGACATTTATCCTATTAGCAGAAAGAAATAGGAGCCTTGTGTGCTGGTGAGAAGTCAGGATGGAGATGGGGGTTTGTGTGTTAACCTTAGAGTAGCCCTGAGAACAGCTGGAGACAAATTTGACACCAAAGCCAGGGAAGTGAGAGACCTTCAGTATAAGGAGTGGAAGGAAGATGCTGTTACAAGAGTGTCCTTCATGTAGGAAGAACCCAGGTACTGGGTGCATGTGCCACTGGGCACGCATTCTAAATGGTAGACTAGGAGAGTTTCTCTACCTTTGAGTCTGTTTGTTCTTCCATAACACTGTGACAGTCTCACTGGTATGCTAGCATTTTCCTGTGTTTTAGAATGATATTGGATGTAAAGTGCTGAGCACAATGTTTAACATCATGTAAGTGCTCAAGAAATGCCCCCTTCCCTTTTCTCTTTCCCTTTGTGGTGTTCAGATATCACCATGGAAACTCACCTCTCTGCTTTTATTGAGGCCCCTTTAAAAATTTTGCAATTACTTTAAAAGCTCATTTTTTTCCCCATCTGAAATGAGAAATTCTAAAAGTAATAATATACTATATTTTCTGCTAAAAGTAAATTAAATGCAGGGTCAAAGCTGCTTCTGAACTCAAGTAGGAAGTCTCAGAAATGCTTTTATTGGAAAATTGTTTTCATTATTTTTGGTACATTAAATATAACAAAACTAATTATTTTCCATGATGATAAGGATATCCCTATTTCATTATTACAACTAAAGTACAAAAATTATAATGGCTACTTTTAAAATTGGATACCTAGTTTTTGGTAGGTATTTCACTATATGCTTTGCCGTCATTTCTCATATTCCTCCCAGCTGATGTATGTCAGTATTCTCTCTGCTTCATAGATGAAGATACTCAGGCTCAGAGTGTCTGTGGGACCTGACAAAGGTCTTATTACTGGAAGATGGTAAGCCGGATAGGACATGTACTCTGCCTCTGAAGCAGGTATACTTTGTACTCCAGCTGACTTCTTGACAGTGATTTCAATGTGATGAAAATCCCATGTTTTTCATGTGCTTCTGCACTTGCCTTAGCATAGAACCAAATGTAATCAATCACATAATTAAGGCAGAGATAATTATTGCTTACCATGTATTCCATATGTTCTCCTTCGCTTCCCAATCTTCCTTGCAGTTAAGTTGAGGCCAACTGACTCCTGGTTAAAGAATTATAAGCACCATGATGTGTTATTTCCATGCTGACACAATTGCAAGGTGGTTTGCTTCTTTCCTTGCTCCCTCCACATGCTGAAGTGACCTGAGAAGTAAGATGTTAGGAGGGTTTATTATAAGATGAAGATAGCTTGGATCCCTGAGTCACTGCATGGAGGAGCATCCCAGGATACTAGGAAAACTGCATTAGACTTTGTGTCTGGAAGAATCAACTTTTATCGTACTGAGGCACCATGATTATAAACTTTACTTATTACTGCGGGACAACCTAGCCTGCCCTGAGTAATACAACAGTGAATCCTTTTTGGTGACCAGTTATCATGGGAAGTATAAGAACCTCATTATTTTGGATATCAAGGAGGCTAAATGCCTCCCCTTACTATTACATTACCAAAGTGAAAATTGAATGACATCACCTCTATTCCTATTTTTAGGCAAATCAAACATAGCCTTTGTTTGTTTGTTTGTTTGTTTGTTTGTTTGTTTTGAAAGGGGAGAAAGGTAAAAGGAAAAATGAACCTCTTCTTTTTCTTTATTGAGATTTAGATAAAGCTGAATGAACAGATCTTCTACTCCAAACCAGGAGGGTAGAGGAAAAATAATCCCTGCAAAGAAGTGGTTGTATATTCAGGAGGACATGTTTTAAATAATGTTCCCACAAAATGCATCTGCAAACATCAGAATCTAAAAGAAAGGAATCACAACTAATGAGATTCAGCCTGATTAGAGAAAATGATTTTTTAAATCCCTGTGGGTTTTCACTTTTGTACTGGAAGGCTAGGCGTTGTCTGAGTCTTATTAATAAGTGAGTGATGCCAAGATAACTAAGGCTGATAAAGAATAAATACAATTTTTCTGGATTCAGCTACAAACATCACATGTCACATAAGTGACTCGAATTTGCGTAACTCTTTTATAAAGCAAGTTTTTGTTGGACTATATAATATTTTTCAATTTCCCTGGATGAGAAATGGCAAAAGAGGTTAATTAAAAGTCAACTGAAGACTACTTAGCACTTAAACATGTAATTTCTTGAGCTTCAAACTTAAATAGCTCAAACGATTAAAAAAAAGCTGACTATTATGATTCATGCCTTTCCTCTTTAAACATATTTTTTGTTTCCTTAGCTTGATTTAAAATTTTATCTCAAAACTTTGCAAAATCCTAGATGTTTAAGAACTACATCCTCATTTGAATGAATGAATGAGTGGATGAGTATATACATGTAAGTAGAGAACTAGCAGGGTACAAGAGTCTCTTCCGATCCCCAGAACACTGATTTCAGGTTTCTATAATCTGTCTTTATTTCTGTTAACCCGCTTATCTCTCCCCCCTGACTGTGCCACCTTCCCTCTCCCTATGTTGGATTATGCAGCTGTTACACATCTATCGGAAGCCTGTCAATTCTTCATGACTCAGTTCAAACTGTTCATGCTCTGAGATGCCCTTTCCGACTCTAATGGTCTCTCCGTCTCTTGATGTCCTATTATACTCCTAGGGAAACTCCCTTATCATTTCAGGAAGTTTGCATTTGTCACTGTGTTGTCAGTTTTCTTTTTATGCTTGTGTGCTGCTATGGACTGAACGTTTGTGCTCCCAACAAATTTATACATTGAAGTCTAAATCCCCAATGTCATGGTGTTTGGAGGTGGGGCCTTTGAGGGGTAATTAGGTTATGAGGGTGGAGCCCTCAGAAATGGGATTAGTGCCCTTGTAAAAGGACAAAAGGACCAGAAATCTCTCTCTTTGCCATGCCCTCATTACAATGAGAAGACGGCCATCTGTAAACCAGCAGGAGGGACTTCGCCAAGATGCGACCTTGCTGGCACCCCGACCTTGGAACTCTAGCCTCATGAATTGTGCTAGGTAAGTGTCTATTTTAAGACACCTCACCTATAGTATTCTGTTATAGCAGCCTAAACTGATTCAGATATATGCCTTATTTCTTCATTTATATTGTAAACTTCCTAGGATTAGGGAGGCTAGCCAGTGTATTGCAGAGCATCCCTAGATTTCCTGGATCCGGCTTGGTAGTGGAAGGAAGGGTCAAGTTTTCCATAATATTACTGTTTCAAAATCTAAGTTCAGCTCTGTCTCCAATAACAACTTCCTCTTCCCATGAAGAAGAGGGAGAAGAAGCACATACTCTAGCCCAGAAACAAGGTCAGTGTGCAAGGCCAAGGCCAGCTGTGGAACTGAGTGGAACTGAATGAGGCAGAGAGTTGTGGAGCCTTGAAGATAGAGAGAGGTGGACTTAAAATGTATGTGTGGGGAAGTTATTGTCAAAAACTAAACATTTCTGTATCGATATTTAAAGTTAATTTTGAACATTTATTAAAAACAGATTAAGGATTTCCTGCAATTACTAGTAGGACTCTGAGAAACTCTACTCACTTTGGATAAGCTGTCCATGCAACACAGCAGGTAGGCCTTATTTTGCCTTCAAGAACGCCTATTCAGAACTTTTTTAAATTATTATTTTGAGACAGGTTCTCGCTCCATCACTGAGGCTGGAGTGCAGTGGCACAATCATAGCTTACTGCAGCCTCCAACTCATAGGCTCAAGCGATCTTCCCCCTCTCAGCGTTCTGAGTAGCTAAGACTGCAGGTGCATGCCACCATGCCCAGCTATTTTTTTTCTTTTTTTCATAGAGACAGGGTCTTGCTATGTTGCTCAGACTGGCCCCAAACTCCTGGACTCAAGCCATCCTCCTGCCTCCAGCTCCCAAAGTGCTGGGATTACAGGTGTTACCCAACACACTCAGCCCAGAACTTGTAGGACTTGAGGCTTCATGCCCTCTGCAGGCTCCAAGCCATTTTACATATTTCTCATCTGCCTGGAATCATCTGTCTCTTTGCCAGGATAGCCCCTTTGCCAGTCTTCTTAAAAACTAAAACTCTTTACCATGATAACTTTACTCATTTTCTCAAATATCACCTCTGATACTGAGAAGCAAAAGAGAGATCTTCTCCCATCTTTCTTCCCTGCTTTAAGCTAAGTTAGTTGTTTCTGTCATATGCACCTTGTACTTTCTCTATTCTATCACTTTCCTATTGTAATTACTTTTTTAGTTATCCATCTTCCTTGATAAAGTGTAAGCTCTAAGAAGTCAAGAACCAAGCCTGTCTTGTTAGCTGCTGGACGTCTCTTTCCCAGCACATTGCTTTGGCCTAGTAGATACTGTTGAAAAGCAGAGGGAGTGTCTGGTCTTAGGCAATGAGAGAGGAGAAATTGGGGCATACCAAACCAGAGTCTCATCTTTCAGTTATACCTCTAAAATTTTTCACATTATTGAGGAAGAGATTTAAATTGACACTAGAAACCTACTGCACAACACTTATAGCACAATGCATTTATCAGGAATATGTTAAACTATTTAGAGTTCCTATTTTGTGGCTTAATTGTAGTCATTTTCACCTACATGGGTAGTGTGATCCTATAGTTTTCTACTAAGAATCTAAACAAATTCATTTCTGTCTTGACTCTGGCCCGATCTGATCATTGCTGTCAAGTTTTGTCCACAGAATGGAAACTACCATTTAAATGTCCACCTTACATAAGGAAGCCATGACTAAGAATCGTTAGTATTGTTAACACAAGCTCGTAATGGGTGAGTACTTATTATGTGCTGGGCACTGTGTTAAGCAATTTGCATCAATAATCAGAGAGTCTTGCCCTCTATACAAGGTTGGCATTCTTATTATCCTAATGCATTAATTTATACATCTGACATTTATTGGGTTCATGCCATGAGCAAGACATTGAACTCAGCATCAGGGATACAATAGGAAATAAAATAAATGTAAATTCTCCTGGAAGTTACATTTTAGTAGAGGAGAGAAATGAGACAAAACCTGAAAATGTCAATTATGTTAGTTGTTAAGAATGTTATAAACAAGTGTAGCACAGAAGAGAAAAGGGAGTGCCAGGAGATACACTTTGCATAGAGAGCTCAGGGAAAGTATCTCAGTTTGGGCTGCTATAACAAAATTAAATAGACTGGAAGACTTATAAACAATAGAAATATATTTCTCACAGTTCTGGAAGCTGGCAAGTCCAAGATCAAGATGCTGACAGATTTGGTTTCTGATGGGGACTAACTTTCTGACTCACAGATGGAGAGCTTCTCTCTGTGAGTCCTCACATAGTGGAAGAAACAAAGCAGCAAAACCTCTTTTAAAAGTGCACTAATCTCATTTATGAGGGCTGCACCTTCATGGCCTATTTGCCTCCTAAAAGGCCCCACCTCATCATACCAACATGTTTGGGATTAAGATTTCAATGTAAGCATTTTGGGGGGACACAGATATTTGGACCATAGCAGAAGCCTTCACTGATTAAGGCACATGTGAGCAGAATATTCAAGGAGGTAAGCGAGGGAGCCAGTAAGATACCTTAAGAAAGGACATTGCAGGCAGAGAGAACAGCATGTGCAAAATCTAGCATGCTAGAGTATTTGGGGAACAGGAATGAAACTATTGTGGTTAGAATAAAATAAGTGAGTGAACAAAAGGAAACTGTGAAGGAGGGGCCAGATCATGTTAGACCTTGTAGGCTATTTTGGTGATTAAGACTTTATTCTGAGAGGCAGGAGATGCTGTTAGAGGATTTTATGCAGAAAATGATCTGGTTTACATCTTAAAAGGATATTCTGGCTGCTGTGGGTAGAATAGACTGAATGGGTAACTAGAAGAAATGGGAAGTCTAAAAAGGAGGCTATTACAGTTATCCATGCAAAAGGACATTGTGACTTGAAACGGTGTTTTAATTTTGCAGATGATAACTGTTCAGGTTTAGTCACTACGTATTTTTAGGTGGGACCCAGAGGATTTGCTGACGGATTGGATGTAGGTTATAAAAGAATAAGAGAAATCAAGGATGACACCAGCGTTTTTGCCCTGAGCAACTAGAAATATGACGTTGCTATTTACTGAGATGTGGAAGATTGAAGGAGGGACAGATTTGGGAGAAAAGACTAAAATCGAGAGATTGGACTTGGACATGTTAAGTCTGATGTCCCTATTGGATATACAGTGGAGATGTGAAGTAGGGGTTGGATATGTGTGTCTGGAGTTCAGAGGACTGTTCAGGGCTGGAGACACTAATTTGAGAGTGTATGACATAGGAATGGTATTAAAATCCTAGAAACCAAGTGCACTCATCTAAGAAATTAGGGTAGAAAGACTGGAAGCTCTGAGGACTGAGTTCTGGGGCAGCCCAGCATTTAGGTACTATGTCCATTCAAGGAAGCAAATGCCCAGACAGTGTTAGGAGGGTAAAGGCTTCATGGAACATTTTGTGAAAGATCCAGGGGAGGGAAGCAGGATTGGTAGAGTTAGCCTCCAACTATGATGCAGTTCTGACAAAATTTTAGCCAGCCCAGGGGGGAGATCTGAAGTGAAGACTTCCCTTTAGGAGAGTCCCACATTGGACAAATAGGGCCAGGCTGTAGTACTCTTTCCATGCTCTATCACTGACTAGGGGCTTCTGGCAAAAGCATGGCCTCAGCTTGAATTCTGCAGTCGACCCCAAAGGCACTGACACTGAAGGCTGATTGCCAACAGCACTTTCTGAAGCTGGACATCAAGTTTTTCTTGAAGGGAAATGTAAGTACCACACTTTTATGACTGCCACAGATACCACTTTTGTCCTTGAGGTTGCTTAAGCACAGAGAGACCAGGTAACCAGACTGAAGTCACAAAGCAAGCAAGTTGATATGAACCCTGGCAGCCTGGCTGTAGATCTAGCCTCCACTGTTCATGTTTGACAGTGTCAAATAGTGAATTCAATTTTATTTGGATTGCACCCACAACTCGCTTAAAGAAGTACTACTATTAGCTGAGTAGGTGGGTACTGATTCAACGCCTCCTCCCTTTTTTGTTGGCTCTTAAACATTTTTGGAATATCTGCCTTTCCTCTTTACCCAACACACCAAGGTCAACCACATAAATACCACACAGTTGACTCCTGAGCCAAACTACAAATATTCACAGATAACTCAGAAATCCTCCCTCATCCATGAAGCCTTCCCTGGTTCTCTAAGGAAAAGTCTTTAAAGTTGTACAGCATTTCATCCTAATTATCATTGCTACTTGCCACCTTCTATTGTAATAAGTACGTGCCCCATCTCCCTGTTCTACACCATCAGCCCTTTGTCCTATGATGGTAGCTTGAGGGACTCAAGCCCTAAGTCCTGACCCATCTCAGTGCCCTCTCTCTACTCTCCAGCCACAAGACTTCATCCATCTGCCTGTTTTCTCAACCCTCAGTGCCTTCTTCACACGTTGCTCTTTCCCTTGGAATTGCTGCTTTTTCTCCAAGATTCAGCTTGAGAGCTCTCTCTTTAGAAACATTTTCCTCTTCTACCTCCTACCGATCTCACTTAGATGTCCGTCGTCTGTGTTCCTACTTACACTACACTGGTGGCTTTCAAAGATTTTCGATGATGACCTGAAGTAAAAAATGCATTTTACAACCTGACTTGGTGCACAAAGCCGTACATACACAGCCTCCCATGCAATCAAAACACAATTGTTTCACCAAACTCTCGCATCTTTATTGCTGTGCAACGCACACTGATATCTTCTGGCCCGTTTCATTCCTTTTTTAAACAATGCTGTCTGCAGCCCAGCGAATTGATTTAATGACCTGCCAATGGGTTTCGACATACAGCATGAAAAACACTGCCCCCTATGGACCTTCATTAACACACTCTGCTCACAATACTGACATCATTAGTATACTTGTCTGTTTCCCCCTGGCAGGCAGTGAACTATGAAGATATGCATCATATTGTGCTCTTGTTTTTTCTTCTATTTTAGCATCTGGAAATGTCTGAGGAATGAACCAAGTACATGCATACGCGAGGTCTGCATAACCACCTACTTCCAGTTCGAAAATGTAATGAAGTTCCCAGGATGTTAGGACGTTTACATTAGACTTACCAGATGCTTCTCCTTCACCTCTTGCCTACATACTTCCATGGTGACCTCCCACAGTGTATCAGTGGTGCTGTTCAACAGCACTCCTATTCTGGAAAGTTCTCTTTTTCTATGTTGGCATAGGAGCTATTGTGATCCTACGGAGCTACTTTTCTGACCTTAGGTGATGGCCAAGGGATGGGGACCGAACACAAGGTGAGCCACCTTCTAAATCTGTGACCAAAATGATTGTGACTCACACTTTCTCCAGGGATTGGAAGACATGTTTCCTGACACGTGGAGTAAGCCTGTCTGCAGCAAGGGAATGAGGACAATGCAGAGACCATATAACCAAGGAGGAGTAGAGATGGAGTATGTGTCCTGGCAGCACTCTTGAGCCCCTGATTCCAGTTTTCTTAAAAACCAACAGATCCCTGGATCATGCCTATAATCCTAGCACTCTGGGAGGCTGAGGAGGGAGGATCGCTTGAGGTCTGGAGTTCAAGGCCAGCCTGAGCAAGAGCAAGACCCCGTCTCTAATAAATAGAAAAAAATTAGCCAGGTGTGGTGGCTCATGTCTGTAGTTCCAGCTACTTGGGAGGCTGAGGCAGGAGGTTTGCTTGAGCCCAGGAGTTTGAGGTTGCTGTGAGCTATGCTGACACCATGACACTCTAGCCCAGGCAGTAGAGTGAGATTCTGTCTCAAAAAACAAAAACAAAAGCAAAAACAGATCCCTACATTTCTCCCACTGGGTTATTCAACTGTCAAATGCCCAGAGATGCTTCCACTGAATTCTTCTTTTAGTGCAGTTACAGTATTGACATTACCATTGACTTTTGTCAATTTGATGTGAGCGTCTATTGCTGGGAAACAGAAGTCCCAAATTGTACAGGTGACTTGTCAAAAAGTCCCAGACAAGCATGTGGCTGGGTAGACATGACTTGTGGTTATGACTAAGACTCTTTTCTGGACACCATCATTTCCTCAAATATGTCAGGAAAGAGGACATAGAATTTTTTGCTTGGTAATGGAAATATTTCTGAAACCAAGGGATATGTCGTGATTGTACCAAAAAGGGCAAAGGGAGGCCTTTTTCTTCTTATTTATAAAATAGAAAAGCTGGTGAAAATCATTTTAATGAATGAGTTCTGAGTTTCTTGCCCTTATTCTTTTTTAACTATAAGATCACCACAGTCTTAGGTTTTGTTCTGAAGATTAAATGATATAATGAATGTGAAGTATTTAGTGTGGTTCTTGTCATGAAGTAATCACTTAAATATAGCTTTTCTTATCTCTCCTTTTCTTGTAGAAATCATGACATAGTCTTCTAATTTTTAAATTATCCCTCTTTTTAAAAGTTAATGTCACAGAGAGAGGAGAGATTTTCTGTGGCCCATTGCTCTTTTTATTTAGCTTTCTAGTCTCTTCTCATTTGCTGAATTGCTAAATCTCCTGATGATTTGCGTGTTTGGTTTGGTTAATAGATAGTGGCAATAACACCACATCACATAAATACAGTTTCATCTTTAGAGAAGTCCTGAAAATGACTTGTTAACAGCTCAACATGGCACTAGATGACAGATACTTCTCTGGAGGAAGCATCTACCACCACTGACCATTACAGGAACTCGACAAAATTGTCTGTCCTTTGCCAGACAGGTAATGAAATAGCTTGCCTTGTCGGGGCCTGATGCTGATTTGTCAGAGAAAATTGAGGAGTTTCTGAATCTGCCATATTTGTAGTGTCCAGAATCTCACAATGAGACACGGTAGGTTGTGGCTGCAGGGTTTGACTTCTCACTTTAGTGTAATTTTCTGGGTAACTTGAGATTCTACGTTTGAGGCCTGGGGCAGCCTCTGTAGCCTAAGCTTATCAGGCCGAGGTTGCTTCTGGGATGGGAGAGTGTCCTGAACTCTGGACAAGCATAGAGCCCTGTCTGTGCTCTGGCCCATAAAACAGGCTATGGGTGGAAAGTTGTGAGACGTAGTTTCACATCTCTCTCTGGTGTCCACTGAACTCCAACACATGGAAAACTGGTGCATGAAAGGGTACATAGAGTCAAGACAGAGAGAAATTAAATATAAAAAGGAAATTAAATATAATCTTGACTCTGTTTTTCAATGGGCAGAGGTGGGGTTGGGGGGCCTTAGGGAATGGGGATGAATCACAATCACTTGTGAGGCTTTTGTCAATTTATCAAAGCCCTAGAATTAATTTGGATGAGAAAAGCTCTGAGAAGGTAAAACTAGGCAGTGGTGGAGTTGGCCCTGGGACTTAGTGCTTCTGATCTCTGGACCAGCTCTCTTTTTAATAGTATTATCCTAACATTTCTGAGTTCAGAACACTTTACACCCCTTCCCACAATCTCCCTGTATCCCAGAGAAGACCACATTCTTCCTTTATGATTGATGCCACTAGCATGGAGTGATTTATATAAGGATGGCACTAGAAGACAGCTTTGAGCTCACTCAGTTCATCCAACTCCTACTGCCCCATAGACTATGAAATCAAGACCCAAAGGATAAAAGTGAGGTCCTCAAGATGAACAAATGAAGGAAGAAAACCCAGCATGTACCTTGACATAATTGAGTCTGTTTTGCATTTGTGTGGCCAGGTCCCTTACTACTGCAGATACCTTCTTTGTGATGTGACCAATAAGAAAATCACATGCCAATCTTGCTACACAAATATCTTCCCACTTTATTATTATCCCAATGTCATGCATGTCCAGGATGAACAAAGAAAGATAACTTCCTTTCAAGGACCCAATACACAAGTACAGAAGAATAAATAAATATACTGTGGCAAAGCTACTCAAGAATGCATTCAGCCATTGTAGTGCTGTTTATGAAGAATTTACAAAATAAATAAATAATGTCAGTGAAAAATAGCAGCTTAAAAAAATCCACATCCATATGCTGGACATAGTGGGTTTTTGCACCCAGTGCTCATTCTCTTCTGATAACAATATCCCTGTTTTCCTTCTGGACAACATTTTTCCTTTATTCTCATCCACAGGGTCTGAGAACTTGTGAGTAAAGACTGTGTGACCCAAGACTGGTGTATTAGTTTTCTTGCTGCAGCTGTGACAAGTTTTTTCACTAACTTAGTGATTTACAGTTCTGGAGGTCAGAAGTCCAAAATGGTTTTCATGGGGCTAAATTCAAGACATCAGCAGGCAGGGCTATTTCCTTTTGGAGGCTTCAGGAGGAAAATATGTTTCTTGACACTTTTAGCCTGTACAGCCTTCTGGCAGCCCTTGGTTTATGGCCACATAACTCCAATCTCTGATTCCATTGAGTGCCCTCTGCGTTCTGACCTCTGACCCTCCTGCTTTCCTCTTATAAAGACCCTTATAAATTCCAGGCTCACCCAGATAATACAAGATAATCTTTCCACCTCAAGATCCATGATGTAATCACATTTGCAAAATCCCTTTTGCCATGTAAGGTGATGTACGCATAGGTTCTGGGTATTATGGCATTAACGCCTTTGGGATGCCATTAATATTATTCAGCCTACCACAACCAGCCAATAAAAGCAGCAAATTCCTCCAACAACAGTCATGGTTTTGGGTAAGCAGATAACCTAGGTTGGTACAATCAGAGGGAAACCTGGGACTTGTCCACTGCCATGGGGAAGAAGAGACTCTCTACAAGCCTTGGAGCTGTGGAGAGGTGGCCTTTTTTCATCCGATGGGCAGAACTTGTTTCTGACCAAGAGTCACCCCATTCATTGAGCCTCTGCCCAGGTTTACATCTAGACTACCACTGTGAAGGTAAAAGTGTTTCCATTTTCAGAAGTCAGTTGAAGAAGTTTTTTTTTTTTTTTTGATCATTTGCAATGGAAAAAAGTCCTACCAGTCACCAATAATAATAATTATATTTTCTTACTCTCTACCCAGCACCCTGATAACAGTTTTACATGGATCATCTCACTTTATCCTCACATAGTCCTATAATAAGATTTCTGCTATTATTATCCTCACTTTGCATGTGAAAGTTTGAGGCTTACAGAAGTTGAGTGATCAGCTTACGGACACAGAGCCGGTTAGTGGTAAAGCCTGGATATCACAGTTTATTTTCACAGATTTGACCACTCTGCTAAAAATTACTTTGTGATGTTGAAAGAAGCAGCTATGTAAAATGGCAGGGTCTATATAATAAAATTATAATAATGTAAACAAACTCCGCTTAGCAAGTGTTATGGGAGAGATAATATCTTTGGGGAATACTATGGTCCTTTTGGGGGATATATTCTAAATTTCCTACAATTACAGTTTGTCACCTTTTTAATGGAAACTAGTTTTTTTTATTTAACAAGAAATGCCTTCTTACTCTGTAAAAACGGTGTCTGAGTATTGGTTTTGTGAGCCTAATAATGGCAGGTAAGATTTTGAATCCTGGTGCAACATTGTACTAATTGCTGCCTTTGCACTCATTCTTCCTGGGAGTTGGGCTAGAAATGTACATATGTGCTTCACCTATTGTGCTGGTGACACTAATAGGAAATTTGCATTTTTTTTCCTGGCAGAGCACTGGATAAGTAGATCTCTGATAGATGTCATGATCATAAGGTTTTGAAATGAGCTTGTTTTCTAACAAATATACATCTCAAATATGTATATATGTGTATGTATACATATATGGGTCTATACACATATTCATCATGGGGACTGTTTCAACTTTCCATTCAGATACTTACTTGGTTAATGAGTCTCTTTTTGATTTCTTCAGCTCCGGGTGTCTCTAACTTGAAGTGACATGAAGTTGGCATTTTGGGGGCAGAAAATGTATATCAGACACATTGTCAGGTAATTTACTCACATCACCTCATTTAATCCTCACAGAAACTCTATGAGATGGGGAAACCTGCATCTTTTAGATGAGGAGTGTGCAGCTATGAGGTTATGCAATGTACTCAAGGTCACACGGCAAGTGTCAGAGCTGCGGCAGCCTGGGGTCTGCCTGACCCCAAAGACTGTGTATCTCTCATTTCACATTCCTGGGTTTTCATTTCCGAAATCCTATAGCTTCATGCTAAGCATCACATAGTTAACTGTTTAAATGTGACCTGTCTTGTGTCATTTTTAATTGTTTTATTTATACAGCTTGGTTTCATCTAAAGTGCCTACTTTTGAGGAGTGAGAATTAGAGGACCACATGAACTTCAGAGTTAGATTTGAATTTAGATCCCAGTCCTAGCTATGTGACCTTGGGCAAGTTAAGTGATATTGCTAAACTCTGGTTTCTTCATCTGAAAGTAGGAAAATAACTGCATCCTGGTAGGGTTGCTATGCACAATAAGTGAAAGGATGCAACCTCCACTGGTATTAATACTTTACTTTTACTTTTGCTCTTGTTCGTCCTTTAGGAATGTTGGAATAGCTCAGTAATATGGCCTGATGAATTAGCTAAATTAAATTAAAAGCCTTTCTTTCCTAGTCCCTAATCCTATTCTTCTTTCACAAAGAAGTACATAGAGGAGAAGGAATGAATAGCTGGCATTCGGATGAAAATACCACATCTTTTGGGCAAAGACAGAAATCACACAGTAAATCAGAGCTCATGGGGAAGATTTCATTTTTATAGCCTGGTGGGTGGCACATTTTGCTTCTCTTGTTTGCTTTTATCTTGAGGTCAAAGAAATGATGCAATACATTATCACAAGTGCACACCCTTCTTTTCCTAAACATCTGTGCTCAGAGCATATGTCTGCTGAGACAAGTGGATTCATCTTGCTGCTATCTGGTCTCTTATGTGCTGGCTCCTTTGAAGGATGGTGCATTTATTTTGACCATTTATGCCAAATAATGACAAGTTTAAGGGGAAATCACAAAAAGAAAATCTTTGTTTTCCATCTGGAAAGAGCTTTGAGATGTTTATTGGCTACTTTCTGCCTTAAATCATCAAGGTTTAAGTATGTTCAAGAGCCACGAGGCCTGAAGTTAAGTTATGACTACTGGCTTATCTTGAGCAAATTTTGGCTTGTAGACAAACACCCATGTGGTTTGAATTTCTTCCACAATAAGCTTAAAATATGAGGGTGTAATTTGTAAGTCTTGAAGTTGAATGAATTCAAGAGCGTGCAAACTCTTGGGACAAGTAAGCCAAGTGCCTATGGCAATAACCCATCCTAATGAGAAGCTATTCAGGGATTTCCTAAAAAAAAAACAATTTTCTGCAGTCCCCCAACACGATTGCTCTAAGAAGCTCTCTTTGCAGTATCATCCAAGCAAGAAGCTAGGAACCTAGGAAGTGTCCTTGATGCCTCCTTCTTCCTCTCCCCAAACATCAAGTCCTGTGGGTTTCACACATTTCCATTATCTGTCAGCTAAGCACCCAATTGGCTTCTGACGTCTGCTGTTTGACCCTCTATTCTGTTCACCCTGTAACCAACTGTGGGTTTTTCCAAACACAGATCTTATAATATAATGATCTGCTCATTATTGTACCTCCGTTATGCAGCGCCGAGCCAGGCACATATTAGATGCTCAATAACTCCTTGCCGAATGACTAATGAATAACTGAATAAGTAAACCAGGGAACTTTAAACAAGCTGCACCTTCATTTTTTCTTACCTGAGATGAATATGTGGATATATACCATTCTAGTGGATTGAGGAACATAATATACATAATATAGCTGATTCAGATGCACGTGAAAGGTACTGCGGACCAACAGACCAGCAAGGCTACTTAACTTAGTAAAAACTTTATTTCCCAGCAGAATAGTGTTTTAATTTCTGTTGTTTTTTTTTTTTCCTGGTTTCGTTTTGAGGTCTCCCTCTTGAGAATGGCCATAAGTCAAGACAGGCACTCTCTGGCAGAGCCCTGAAGGGGGAAACACTAGGTTCTGGTATGTGTTTCAGGTAAGACACAATGAGAAAGTGAAGCCAAAATGCACAAAATGGGAAAATGAATTATTACTTACACATCCCAGAGAGGTTGGGGGTGATGACGGCTTGTTCAGAGGCCAGCAAGTTCAGAGGTGGCAACCAGTAAGGGGACAGTGCAGGACTCAACCTGTGGGACGATGCCTTCATTGAGGTCCGGCAGCGTTACCCCTTGGGCTTTCCTGAGGGGGCTGTGGATGGGCTAATTTAAAGAAAACACACGTGAAGGGGGAACTTACTTGCATGACTCTGATGTCAACCACTAGATTTGTTGTCTTCAGCAGCTGTGGGGCATGTTGACGCCTGAGTTGGCGGGAAGACGAACAAAGCAGATGTATCATAATCACCAAGGGAGGGGGAATGTGAATCAGACAAAAGGTGACAGGCTGTGACTAGGTTTCACCTAACTGTGGCAGGCCCAAAAATGAATGCCGAGGAAGCAACTAGGTTAAACAAATTTACAAAAAATAAATATTTCATAGGGAATTTAATGGAAAAAAACAACCTTCCTTTGGCCTTAAAATAATATTTATTTATTTTGGGAGGACAATATGATACTTTGAAGCCCAAGTAGAGGTGTTTTTTTTTTTTTTTTTTTTTTTAGAACAAATGTGCTCACGGAATCAGTTCCAGCTGGCAATGAGCAACGTCAGTGAATTAAGATCAAGTTGAGAGGAGCATCCGAGACTCTGCAGCATGAAGAGATATGGCGTGGTGCACCCAGCTAGGAAGGGCCAGGAAACGTGGTGTTCCAGGCCCAGCAATATCCTCGGCACAACTTCCTGCGTAATAATCTCATTTGAATGATGAGGAAAGTGGGGGAACAGGCAAATGTTTATGCTTTCCGGAGTCTGTGTCATAATTCACGAAAACTCTTTTAATTTCACACAATTTCTTGTTTAATTTATTTTGTGCGCCTTGTTTACATTTTGATAATAAAAGGAAAACATTAACTCCTACACGTTTGATCAATTTTCTACAGCAAGTGCTCAGATTTGATTTTTGTTTTACAAACATGTAATTCTGCTAAGTTTCATTTCCTACCTCAGTGAGTTTTCTCAGAGAATTTGTGGGATTTGTTTTAGGCGGCTTCAACATCATTCTTCATTTTCCTGTATGCAGGGATGACTCGAGTCTCGCCCTGTTCCCTGGGTTACCTACGGTATGTACATGAAGGCAAGCTTGAACCCATCTGAATGACCTTTAAACCTACTTAGTTTCTGTTCCAACAGTAAAAGGCAGCTTCAAATATGGATCATGATGTTCTTACACAGTTTTGTTTTTCTGAAGGTGTTTTATTGCTTTTCTTTTTCTTTATTGAAATTTTCTTGCAAACGGTGCTTTTATCTTATGCCCCATCTTTCTACATTTTCAACCATACTATCTACTCTAATTTAGATCTAGTAATCTTACTTTGGGGGTGGGGCCCTTCTTTTTATCCTTTTGATCCAATATGGACTGCTTGGCCCCTAAAATGGCTTCATTAACAATATTCTCTGGACTGTCCTTTGCTGTTGCCCTCCATGGAATTCACCACTTTCTAGTGGTCGTGCCACCCTTGTTGTTTCTATTAGCTTCCTAAGCGTGGGTACATGGGAAACAGACTTCATTCATTCTTACCTATCCTGGCAATTTGCCCGCATACAACAATCTAGGTTGGAAAATTATTTTTCCCTCATAACGTTGAAATGGTTTCCCTGTTGTTTTCTAGCATCCAGTGTTCCTGACCTGTCTGAAGATACCCTGGCCTTTATTCCTTTGTAGATAACTTCTTTTTTCCCTCTGGAAGACTGTGGGTCCTTCGTTTTATTATGAGTGTCCTGACACTTCTTAATGACATATCTCATGTGGGCTTTTAAAAAGATGTCTTGTGTGGCACTTAGTAGGCCTTTTCTTTTTACTGAATTCTGATTCCCTGAAGAGGAATTCACAAGAAATTAAATCCACTCTTTTGAAGTATAGTTCGATGAGTTTTCACCAACGTGTACCCTCATGTAAATCACCAAATCAAGATGTGGAATATTTCTAGCACTACCAATAGTTCCTTCATGTTTTTTCTTAATTCTTCAACCCCTCACCTCTAGTGTTTAGGACCACTGATCTTATTTCCATCTCTGTTGCTTTGTCTTTGCCAGAACGTCACATAAATAGGATCAAACAGTATGTAGACTTTTTTTTCCTCACTTCTTTCATTTAGCATAATACTTTCGAGATTTATCTATGTTGTTGAATATATCAGTAGTTTGTTCCTTTTTATTCCTGTGGTATTCCATTGTTAGGATGTATCACAATTTGTTTATCCAATAACCACTTGAGGATTTGAGGGTCACTTTGGTTGCTTCTTGTTGTCATGTAAATAAAGACGCTATAGACAGGGCACAGTGGCCCACGCCTATAATCCCAACACTTTGGGAGGCCAAGGCAGGAGGACTGATTGAGGCTAGGAGACCAAGACCAGCCTGGGCAACATGGTGAGACCCCATCTCTACAAAAAGTAAAAAGAAGATGAGTCAGGCATAGTGGTACGTACCTGTAGTCCCACCTACTCAGGAGGCTGAGGCAAGAGGATCACTGAAGCCCAGGAGTTCAAGGCTACAGTGAGCTCTGATCATGCCACTGCACTCCAGCCTGGGTGACAGAGCAAGACCCTGTCTCTCAAAATAAACAGATGCATAAATAAATATATTGTAAATATCTATGTATAGCTTTTTGTGTGATCATATATTTTCACTTCCCTCAAATAAATAGGAGTAAGATTATTGGGTCATATGTAAATTACATGTTTAACTTTATAAGGTATTGCCAAATTGTTTTCCAAAGAAGTTATACTATTTTGTCTTCCTACTTTCAGTGTATGAGAGTACCAGTTGGTCTACATCCTCACCAGCACTCAGTATTTTTCATTTCTCCATATCTATTTTTTAATGTTAGCCATCCTAGTGGATGTGTGGCTGTGCCTCATTGTGGTTGGGACCCTTGTCCTTTTAGGATTTACATTTCCATCCCTTCTAGAAACTTTTCTGGTATCCTATCTTTGAAAATGTTCTTCTCTCCTTTGTCCCTGTTACTCCTCTCCAGAATTCTTTTTCATTGATGTTAGATTCACTAAATTTGTCTCTTTTCTCACATTCTTCTCTGTCTTTTGGATCTTTGTTCTATAAAAAGAAAATCAAAGTCTCAAGGCCACCCCCCCCAACTTCTTATGCAAAAGAAAAGGTAAAAGCCTCAGCACCTGTGAAGAGCTGGCTCCACAGATCATACATTAAGCAAATTCTTTGCTAACCTCACATAAGCAAGGACATGCAAATTGTACCTATGTCTAACACCTAAAAGTAGAGCATACCTGATTCCACACTAATAATGAATTAGGGGTTTATCTTCCAGGTAACAGAACTGGAGACAAGACGGAATCAGACATTCTTCCACCTACCCTGGGACATCTACATACTTGATGCTTCCTTCACTCCCTTATTTTAGGTAAAATGTATATTTCCTGGGCCTCACAGGAATGAAACCACCACCTCATCAGCTCCCCCTCCCCCTGCTTTCTTCCGTCTCTCTGTATCCCTTTAAAAAGCTGAATGTTTCCCCTTCTGAAAAACAGCCACAGCTTATCTGTGCTTTGTGTTTTACCTGGGCTTGCCCTTGGTATAATAAACCCTCATTGACTGAGATTTTTGCCTCAGTCATTTACTTGGATCGACAGTTCTGTGCAGGTTCTTTGACATTATCTTCATCTCATGCAATTTTTTTCCTTTAATCTTACATGTAATTTTTAACTCCCAAGAATTCTTTCTTGTTATCTTCTAGTTTCTTTTTCATATCATCCTATTCTTGTTTTCTGAAAGCATGTTGTCCTAGGATTTTTGTCAGGGATACTAATGGGAATCTCCTTGAGTCTTTACTTCTCAATTGTTTATCTTTGTCTTTCTCAGCCATTCTTTCTTCACATTTCAGATTATTCTGTGTTGTCTACTCACAATTAGGAGTTAGACAAAAGGATGTTTTCTGGAAGCTCTGTGTAAAAATGGACAAGGCAAGCAGAGCAACAGAAATTTTTTTTTTCTTTTTTTCTTTTTATTCTTGAGACAGTCTCACTCTGTCACCCTGGGTAGAGTGCAGTGGGTCATCATAGCTTACTGCAGCCTCAGACTCCTGGGCTCAAGTGATCTTCCTGCCTCAGCCTCCTGAGTAGCTGGGACTGCAGGCATGTGCCACCACACCCAGCTAATTTTTCTGTTTTTAGTAGAGACAGGATCTCACTGTTGCTCAGGCTGGTCTGGAACTCCTGAGCTCAAGCAATCCTCCTGCCTTGGCCTCCCAGAGTGCTAGGATTACAGGTGTGGGCCACTTTTCCTGGACTAACAGGTTTTTCTTTAAGTAACCTCCCTTCTTACTCATTACTGTGTATGAAACAAAGGTAAAAGCTCTGGTGTAGATTATCTGACATATAGCTGTAGAAGGGGAAATTATGCGGTTAATATTTATTAAGAACCAACTATTTGCATAAACACTTTCAAATAATAACAATAAAAACAATGAGTAGTTATATAATGATTATAATCTTCCTGGCCCTCTCCCAAGCACTATTCATATATTCATTTCGTCTTTACAAGAACCCCATCAGGGATGTCTATTATTATCATCCCTCTTCAGAAATGTGAAAACTGACACACAGAGAGGTTAAGTAATGTGTCTCAGGTTGCACAGCTGATAGGTGGCAAAGCTGGGCTTGAAACACAGAAGTTGGATCCATTGTCTTTGGTGCTAGCCAGTGTGCTCTACTCCCTTCCTGAATCCTTCTGACAAATCTATGAGGTGGGCACTATCATTGTCACTTTACCAAAGACAATTCTGAGGCCCAGACAGATTGAATGACAAACCTGATTCCACAAAGCTCACAAGTAGAATCTGTTGGACTCCAAACCCTGTGTTCTACTGCTCAGATTTGTCCAAAGAATGATAATTTTAAACACTTACAAATAAAGATTTCTTGACACTTATAAATAAAGATTTCTTAACAATTAAATCAATATTATTCCAAGCAGAGTAACATTTGAACTCAATATTTTCTTTTATATGATAAAAACAAAACAAAACAAAAACCTTGTTACTAATGATCCATACAAACTGTCTCTTCCACTTTAAAACCAACAATTAAGATTCAAAATATCAGTTATGTTGTTCCTCAATAACATAACGGATCAATAACCTTCATTTTGTGTTCTTCTTAATTACTGCGTGGGGGTTTCTGCGGAGACATTCTGGGACGGATCTTGTGTATTAATCTCTGCACATAGTCCTTGTTCTTCACAATGGAGCAATCAGACCTTGATTAATTTTAGCATTAAACTAACTGCTATCTAATCAGTTGACAAAATGCTGGTTTTGACTTTGGTTTTCTGTGATCTGTTTGTTTCTGATGCTTCTGATTGGTGTTTGCTATGGGGAAGAATAAAGAAATAAGATATACATTATTCATTGACGTGAATAGAAGGATTTTTGTTTTTTTTTTATTCCCTCAGGCTTTGACAGAATGACAGAGCAGTAACTCAAGGCCTAAATGTAAACCACCACCCTCCCTGTCCTGCTATTTTTTGAAGAATAGAGAATTTAAACCAATCATCCAGTAAGTAAAATGTCCCTCTAGAATTCCACATCATGAAAAATGGTACCAGCAACCACTAAATTGTCCATGACAAAAACCTGGGTGTGAGTCTGTTTCTTTACTTTTCTTCCTTGTAATCCAGATTCTTTCAGATTCTGAGAACATCCTTTCTCCCCTAGCTAATAGAGCTTAGCATCTTTTTCTTCATCTATTTCTTGCTGTTGTAAACATCCATCCCTGCTTCCATCTTACTTCCATTCATCAGCCCTCCATACCGGAGTGGAATGATCTTCCCAATACACAGTCCCAGACCATCTGTCTCATGTTCAAAATTCCCTAGTGGCTCTCCAAGTTCTCCACTAGCTCTTCAGAGCCCCAGGGGTCACTGGGGGTGACTCAGAGGTCCAGATACCCCTGAGAGGGACACCCTCCACCCTGCTTTGAACAGAGAAGTCCTATTTCTATCTGCTTTTGTATAGGAATTCTGAATAATATTTTATTAGAAAAATAAATACAAAGGTTTCGTAACTGAAAAGCCTTGAAAACTGGTCCCCGGGAGAAAATCTGCATTCCATTCTATGACATATCTATTTCACACTGTGTCCTACAATGACATAGAAGGTTATTAGTGAAGAGACCCCTGCCTTCCAATCAATCCATTTTATGCTCCCAATTCCAGCTCAGCCTTTAAAAATTTAAAATTGCTCTGATTTACTTGTAGCTCACTGGACAACCTGTATCTTCTCAGGTCATCTCCCTGCTGAAAGGGCAGCCTTGCAAAAATAACAGAAAAATACCTAATCTTGAGATTTCCTAGTAACAGTTAAAGATCAATCCTATGAGTTCTCCAGCTAGCAGGCACCCCCCAGGAGTTCTGTTTTGCACAACTTCTGAAAAGAGCTGAATGGACAAAAAAGAGATGTAAATCTTTCTCTTTAAATTTTTTTTTTTTTTTGGAGAATCTGCTTTTACAGAGTTCCTGAGTAATCAGCAGGAGAACAAGCTACAGCCTCAGCCATATCTTGAGGGCAGAGTCACATCTCTTGTGATAATCCCCTCTCCAAGGAAAGGCGGGGGAAACCAATTCTTGGACTTTGACATCCTGCTGCCGCTTTTGTTATTAATTGAACTGACACAATGGCCATTGCTTTTTTTTTTCTCTTCATCCCCCTTAAAATCAGCAAGCCTCTTGGCCTTAGTGCCGGCACCCCCTTCTCTTTTTGGGGGTGCCATGCTGTCTCTCTGCTCTCTTCCCCACCTCCCTTTCCCCTCTCTTTCACTCTCTCATTCTTTCTCTGCTCTAAGAAGATAAAATAAACTCTTTTACTTGTATATATCCAATTCTCTGTGTGAGAAACTTTTCTCCGCCCGTGCGGTGAGCACCTACTAGGCTTTCCACCCTAACACCTGCCTTGGCATATTTTCTTTCCTCTGCCTGGAATCTCTCGGCTCTGCTGATTTGCCTAGAAACTCTTATTTGGTCCTCAAGTGTCAGCTCAAGAACTAATTTCTGTAAAGGATCTTTGATCTGTCCTCTAGATGAGCATCGTACGATAGAACATTGTACAATGATTGAAATGTTCTATAATCTGTGCTTCCAATCCAGTAGCCACAAACTACATGTGACCATCAAATCCTTAAATGTGGCTAGTGCAACTAAGGAACTGAATCCTTGATTTTCTTTATAAAGTAATTTTAATTCTTACAAATTTAAATGCAAATAACCACACATGAGAAGTGACTACTGCATTGAAAGAACAGCTCTAGACAAACCTACATTGAGACCTTTTGTTATAACACTTCTAAAGAGCTGCATTATAATTATAAATTTGTATGGACATGCATTATAGTAGTTTATGAACATCTATCGGACAGGACTGTGTCTTTGCCTGTATGAATCCTTTGCTGCCAACACAGTGTCTGGATCATGGTAGAGATTCTTTGAATGTCGAATGAAATTGATGAAAGAAAATATAATAATCAGGGAGGAAACTGAGACATGCAAATGGGGAATTATGGGGACACTGCAATCAGATACTAAAATTGTTTTGAGTCTAGGATCTTTCGCTTAATGGGTTAACAATCTAGGCAAGTGGCTTCCCTTCCCCAACTTTTCCACCTATTTAAATAAAGCACACAATGCATAATTTCTCCTCACTAGGTTTGTTGGAATAATTTAAGGAACTATGGCACATGAATTGTATATTAACATAAATCAATTAGTTACCACTAGTCTTCCCTTCAAAATTGGCCAGTATAGATTATCTACTTTTACATTTTGTTCTGAAGCATATTTATGTTACCTGGAATCCAAAAACTGAATGATAGAAATGTTTGAAAAATCCACGCCAAGAAAAAACAGGTTGTAATATATACAAACAGCCAAAAAATACTTTTGAAAGAATTACAGCTGGTGGGTTTTAGACCCAAGCAAGCACAGGTGTGTTCCCAACTTCAATGAAACCAAATCCACCTCTACGTGGGTAAAAGTATTTTCAGAAGCATGCCAAGTGACAGGTGGTGAGCTCGACCAGCATAACTAATAGTAGAAGAAAAGAGAAAGTCAGAGGGATAGAGGCTGTTGTTGGAAACACGGTGATTTATTATTCACTGGGAAAAATGCAGTGTCAAGAAGTACAGGGTCTTGCCTGACATCAGCGCTCTGAATCAATTGAAGCAGTTTTATTCGGGTGAGCTGCAGCCAGAAACAATTGTCCACCTTTGTCATCACTTTGTATGTCTAAGCACAAAACCAAGGGAAGGCTGCAATCAGCAGGAGGGAGAGAGGCTGTAATCACCAAAAAGTATTGAAGTCATTGATGTATATATATAGCGAAAGCAATCCTGAAAACACTGCAATGATTAACATAAACAAACACACAAATAGAGGCATGTGAATAACTCCGTCTCCAAATCAAAACTGCAAGCTCATCACAGTACACTCCAGTGGCAAACTGGTGAGCTCTGCATTTCTACTGCTCCAAACCAGATTTCTACTTGAAGTTAATCTAATCAAAGCATTCTAATAGTAAGACAACTTTGATCACTTAGAATAATGAGCTTGAAGATTGATAGACTCAACTGCAAAATATGTAAAATCGTAGCACTACATTTACATTTTTCAAGGGGGTTTTCTTTCTTTCCATTTTAGGACATTTCCCTTTGATTTTTTCATTTTTTTTTTTTTCACTCTTTGGATCAATGCTCATCATGAAAAGCCCGCTATCCACTTCATTACTGTTATTTTATTTTCTTGTTTGCTATTTGATGTGCTTTTGGTTGGTGCTCATTTATTTTGTTTTGTTTTTTGCTTCACATGCAGCTAAGACCAGAGAGTTAAAAGCATTACAATCATTGAAACAGAAGTCAGTTCAACCTAAAAATTGAGGCAAGAATCCATATATTTTATATCAGCAGCTCTGCTGAGTGCTTAGTGAATAAGGAGCCCTCTTCATCTGCAGCAGGCAGAGTCCTGGGTATAGACACCAGGAATCCACACTCTACTTGCTGGAACCTGTGACTGTGAATGTGAGATGCCACACTGGTTTTTGTGCTATATGCCATTGTTGACCTTAAAAAATGAGTAATATCTTAGTGGGCCTGATCTGGGCCTGATCTATTAATAATCATGTGAGTTGATGCATTATTCTTGATTTTGAAGCTGGAGACAGCCACGTGAGAAGGAGCACAGGTGGCCTCAAAGGAGCAGAGGGTGATCCTTGGCTGACAATCAGTGAGGGAACAGAGGGAAGTGGGTCCTACAACCATAAGGAACTGGATTCTGCCAACAACTTGAATAAGTTAAAAGTGAATTCTTCCCAAAGCCTCTAGGGAACAGCCAGGCTGGCTGACATGTTAATTTCAGTCTTTGGAGATCCTAAGCAGAGAACACATTCGAGCTTACCTGGACATCTGACCTACAGAGCTCTGAGACAATAGTGTTATTTTTGTTATTTTAAGCCCCTAAGTTTGTGGCAAATTTTTACACAGCAATAGATAATCGACACTGTATTCTTGTAGAACACAGAGTTAGTTTAGCAGAAAAGGAAACTATCTGAGTAATAATTATAATGCAGTGTGATATGTATTGGTATCAGGGAAACTGAAATGTGCTGCAGTGAAACAGAAGATAGCATAGCTGACTTTGTCTGGAACGTCAAGGTGACATATGTCCTTCAATGTGAAGAATACACAGGAGTTTGGCAGAGAGAGATAGATCAGAAATGCTATCTAGGCAGAGGGCACAACATCTGCAAATAGCCAGTATCACAGATTGGTACCCTGTAAAGTAGACTTTGAGATGGAGATTAGTGTGCAGGAGTTTTATCTAGGAGTGCCCTGGAGATCCTCACCTGTAGAGAGGAATAGAATCAGGGAGAAATACGCAGAGGGAGAAATTGTGCTGTAATTCAGCCCCCAAATAGCCCTTAGCCAACACCAAAGGGAGCTCTTGAGCTGGAAAGGCCCGTAAGAGATGTCCTGAATTGTTGATCAGCAATGAATACAGGCTGTACGTGGAAGAAGAGGTGATCTTGAGCAAAGCAGTTTTTTGCAGCTGAGACTATTCTCAATGAGGGGGTGACAGCTAAGGGCTTTCCCAGCCAATTCACGTTTCTAAAGTGAGGTCTGGGAGGTGTACACAGAAGCACTGAGGAGTCTGGTCTATTGAAAGGTGAGAAATAAGGCTTAGCCAAACAAGAAGATATACAGAAAAATATGGAAGATTAGTAAGAAATTGGTCTAAAGATATGGGTGTGTCTTGGTTCATGCAGGGCCCTGTGATTCGGGCCAACAGATGGATGTGTAACCTGTTGGGATGGAGTGACAATAGAAGGTTTTATGCAGACGAGTGATTTGTGATTTGCATTTTTATTAGTTAAATATTCTTGTGGCTATGGAGAAAGAATAGGTGTCTGATTTAAGGTATAAGGAATGAAGAGAAAAAGAAGTAAATTAAGGTATCAACAGAAAGAGTCAGCAGAGTTGGATTTAAGATGTAGGGGAGAAGCTGGACTCGGATAATCTTTGTGGTTTTATATTTCATACTTATAATGGGCTTATTATATTAGTTTATTAGAAACTCTTATAAATAGTTTATTGTTTGAATAATTGGGTGTATGTTGGTGCCATTAACTAAGCTAAGAAATAGAGGTGGAGTAGATTTAAAGGCAAAAATAACTTCTTTGTTGAACATGTTTTTGAGAAGTTGGTAAAGCTAGAAACAACTTGCAGGAAGTAGGGAATACAGAAATTGATCAAATTAGGCAGAACCACGCTAGACATAGAAATTCAGAAGTCATTGGCAGAACATGACATGCATTAAAGCCTTGAGAGTGTTGACAATTTCCCAGATAGTCCTCACTGAACAGGAAGAGAGTGAGCAAGATAGAATCTCAAGGGAACAATATCTAAGAAGTAGGTCAAAAACAAGCGGAGAGTGAAAAACCCTGAAGAAGCTAGAGGTGTAGGAAGAAAAAAAAAGGGTATTTCAGAAATCAAAAGGAAAACCAATGAGTTAAATGGTTAGAAGTGCAAATGCTGGGTGTTGGAACTACAAATGGTGAGGAAAACTAGACACATTCATTGTCTTCCTGGAGTTGGGTTTAAGATGTAGGGGATAAATGTACCCATAAATAGAATAATTACACTTCTGTGGTTAAATATTATGAATACACAGTGTAGCCTGCTATAAAAAAGTAATGGGGAAGCCTGACTTCACTTGGAATATAAGTGAAAACTTCTTCAAGGAGGTGCTGTCTGAACTCTTTGAGCTGAACTCTGAAGGGCTAAGTTTGTCACCTCCCAAATTCAAACGTTGAGTACTAATTCCTAGTACCCCAGAATGTGACTGTATTGGCAGATAGAGCCTGTAAAGAGGTGACTAAATTAAAATGAGGTCATTAGCGTGGGCTCTAATCCAATATGACTGGTGTCCTTACGCAGAGATTAGGGCATGGATGCACACAGAAGGAGAAGATGGCCAGCCACAGGCCAAGGAGAGAGGCCTTGGAAGGAACCAACCCTGTGACACCTTGATCTCAGACCTCTAGACTCTGGCTAGGAGTGTGAGAAAATAAATTATGTTGTTTCAAAGCCATTCAGTCTGTGGTATTTGTTATAGGAGCCTTAACAAACAAATACAGGCAGGAATCCCCCTGCCAGCGTGGAAAGATGAAGATATAGTGACGTGGAAGAAGCCAACAGGTATTAGATATCTCCCGTGGATAGGATTTGATGGGAATGGATTGGATATCGGGAAACAAACCTTGTTGTTATGATAATAGGGTCATGAACACAGTCTTCAGTGAGTGCAGGGCTGTATGTGGGATGTAGGAAGTTGGAAAGTTGAATTGTGCATGAGAGGAGAGGAGGCGAAGACTGAGGGTGTGGTATGTGTGTGTTGCACATGGTCAACACCTTCTAGCTCTGGGCATTGGGGCTACGTTTTATTTATAGAACAGACGAAAGGTCTACCCTCATGTGACTTAGAGGTTGTTCAGGAAGTCAGACATTATACAAGTAAATACACTAATCATTATTTACTGTTGTGTTAAGTCTTTTGAAGAAGAAATATAAACTTTATGGAAGTATATATTCAGGCAAGAAAGTCGATTGTGCTATATAGGGGTAGTTACTACTAAGGATGTTATTTTAGGGTGGGGATGAATTTGATGGTTGAGATAAAAGAGCCACAGGAGGGGGAGAAAAAAAAAGATACAATAGAGTGGGAAAACTAATAAGCAGTCAGGGTGCAGAGAGGAAAAAACATTTGTAATCATGAATGTACTATGTCCAGTGCTCCTGTGGGACGGGAGGTCCCCTGAGCCGGCAGCAGTGCCACTGTGACGTTTATCACTGTGAAGCCCAGCAGAAATGGCCTCCTCTGCCTCTCTGAACAGCATGTAGGCCCCATGCCAGGCAGCGTGTCTGGGAACAGCCACACAGTTCTGCTGGGCTGTACCTTCCAGGGGGCCTGGCTTCCTGTGGAGCTTCAATGATGGTACAGACAGTGGGATACTCAGGCAATTGGGGAAATTGGAGGGACCATCTGGCAAGGATTTGAGATCAGAAAGGGAGTGTCTTAAAGTGATAGTATCCACTCTTTCAACACACTTCTAATGACAACTTGCTAGGGTACAAGTGTGAAACAAATTCTCCCTCAAAATGTCCAAGAAGGAACCAATCCTGCTGACACCTTGATTTCAGACTTCTGGTCCCCAGAACTGTGAGACAATAAATTGCCATTGTTTTAAGTTTGTGGTATTTTGTCACAGCAGCCCTATAAAACTAACCCACCCTTTAAGCTTACATTCTAGTAATAGAGGTGACAAATGCACGAGTATGATACATGCACAGCAACATGTGTACAGATGTCTGATAAGGTGTATTGAAGGAGCAATCTGTGGGACCTCATAAAGAAATGGTGGGAGGGAGATGCTACTTGGAAAGAGATATTCAGAGAAGGTACCTCTAAGGCGGTGACATTAGAGCAGAAACTTGAAGGGTGAGAGCAGTAGAAGGTGACAGCATGGGCGGACACCCCGAGCAGGGGGGAGTTTGATGTGTCCCAGGGACAGAATGAATACTAGGGCCAGAGCCCGCAGGAGGCCACAGGCAGCTACCAGGCACTTGAGGAACATGGTCAGACTTTGCATTTTATTTTGAGGGTAAAGGGAGTCATTCTGAAAGACAGAGGAGGAAGCTTGAGGTCAAATATGAGGAGAGTGTTTGGTGTACAGACTAGGCATTTGGGAAGCTAGCAGGAATCACAAAGAAACAGCAGTTTCACCTTCTCAGACATGCTCGTGACTGCATAAGATTTCCACCTGCCGGGGATGTTTGAGTTCACTTCCTGTTTTGTACTAAATGGCCTTTAGCTCCCTTTTTCCAGCCCCGCATTGACAGGATACCTTGGGCAGGATCACTAATCAGGCTATGTTTAACGAATATGGGGGCAAATACAGCAATGGTGGCCAAAAAATAGTAGTGAGAAGGTGAACATTTAACACTTTCATTTTATTTGAGGACAATCCAGAATAAAATCCTGGAGCTTATATATTTAAAAACATAAGTGCAATGATTGTGTGGCTTTATGTTCTTCTTGTGAGATCAATGTTAATCTTATGATATTCTTTCCTGGGGTTGTGGAGTTGGCTAGAGAACTAGGAAAGCCTCAATATGGTATTTATGGCCTCCATGGGGGAATGGCAATAACTAGGCAGAGGAAGAAAGAAAGGAACATTTTTGAGCAACCTACTGCATGCCAGGCATTCTGCTGGGTATTTTATATACCGTAACCCACTTAACTCTTACAACAATAGTAACTTGGTATTATTGTCTATATTCTTCATATAAGGAATATGAGTCTCAAAGAGGTTGAGTGATTTGTCCCAAGTCACCCAGACTGAAGCCAGTGAGCCCTGGCCTGCAACTCCCCAAAGCTTGCACCCTCCTCTGGCATCACGCTGCATTTTCCTCCCTGCTGAGAAGAACACCTTGACTTAGTGGACTCCAAACCAGACACCCCTATGTATGGCTCTGTTTTCTCACCAGTTAACTAAAAGGATTAGATTAGACAGCCGAAGGCTCCCTTCCAACACAGGATTGGCTCAGGCCCATGAAGCCCCAGAGCTTTTCTATTTAATTTTCCTACTCTTTCTGCATCCAGTATGCAGAATGAAACATGTTCATTCCCTCTCTATCTGCTCTTGGGGTTGTAATTCTTATCTTTATTGCTACTCCTGCAAGGAGAAGTAAATTATTATGTGTGTATTTTGTTTGTTTGTTGTTTTTTTTTTTTTTCTCTCTCTCTCTCTCTCTTGCTCTTTCAAAGTTGATCGGCTTACTTTCATGTAATTTTTTACAAAGTAGATTTCCAACTACCTTTAACCACAAATTAGTCATCACATTGGGCTTTTCAGGGTTATGTTAAGTCATTCGTCATAGATGCTGCTGATAATAGTTAGCTTAGGCTAAACGTTTCCTTGTTCAGGGTATTTATCACATCCTGTACCTGCCATGCCTGTGAACATAAAAGACAGGGAGGGTGTGAACCAGCTCACAGGAGGCACAAGATAATGAGTGTGAAGGAGCTGGGTAAACTGCAAAGGCCTCTGTAGTTGGGAGGTGGTTATTATTGGCTTTAAATCATTCTTTGGCAGGTTTTATTACCAAATGATGGAATGGATGGAGAGGAAGTGTACACAGGTTCATAAGTAAACAGGGGCTGTGTAAGAAGAAGAAGGGCTTCCGTGTCCGAGAACCAATGTGTCCTAGCTGTGACCTTGGGAAAATCACATATCCTCCCCGAACTCTGGCTCTACTCCATGGGACTGTTGTGAGATTTACATGAAATGGGGTCTGTCAAGCCCTACCCCCAACCCCCAATGCCTGGCCCATGGCATCTGATAAATTTTGGTTTCCTCTCACTGCAGTCTCCTGGTTAGAAACAAATGTCCACAGGAACAGCTGGATTCATCTGGACCAATCATGTAGTACCTCTTGTCCCCTGTTGTGGATCTTAGAGAGGTCTATAAGCTGCGATTCCTATGCGCCCCATGCAAACACACTTTTGAATGTACTCCCTTGGATTTGAAAACCTCTAGTGTGCTGTTATGATCTCTCACTCTGGTTGACCCTAGTCCATTTTGCTTCAAGAAATGGCTTTTGGAACCAGGTTCATGTTCATGCTTTCCTGGTATCCAGAATTCATCCAACCCTTAATTCTGGCTTAATGCTCTTTAGGAACTGACCTTCAATGGAATACTCTACTGGTTTCCATTATGCTGGGAATAATATTCCAATAAATCCCCAGTTCCTTGCCAGGCCCCATATCCCCAAGGATTCTCTTTCTGACTTATCTTTCTATCTTCCTTCTTTTCATCATCCAGCTCCAGCAACACAGGCCTTCCTGCTGTTTCCTTGGTCCTCTAACCTCACTCTCACCTAAGCCCATTTGCACATGCTCTTCTCCCCACCTGGAACTCTGTCTCCAAGTTTCCATATAGCATGTGCTTTCACCAGCTTCACATCTTTGTTCCAATGTCAACCCACGAAGAAAGCCTTCCCTAACCATCCTATTTAAGCAGCAAATCCCCTAGATTACTATCCATCCTCTTACCTTGTTTTTCTTTCACTGCTTTTTTTTTAAATTATGGTACATATTAACTATGTATTTTGCCTGTCTTCTCCCACTCGAATATGAATGATTCAATACCAAAGATTTTCTTTGTTTTGCTTGGTCCAATATCGCCAGCCCTAAAAAGTGCTTGACACATATTACACATGCTACAAATACTTGTTGAGTGAAGGATTGCATATACACACTGACTTCTATGAATAACTATGTCATGGTACTTGAATTAAAGGGATGGGAAACAAATATTCACTAAGCTGGGGGCTGGTCCCTTCAGTGCATTTTCTCTTTGAGTGACAACCACATCACTCTCTGTCAGGTAGGAGTTACTATGCCCATTTTACAGATAACAGAGAAGAAAGAAGTTCAGAGATTAGAATCTTCACATAAAATGATGGTATACAAAGTACCTCAGTTTCTCTAACAATAAAGGTGCAGTCAGGATTTGTTTAATAAATAAATACTTAATTGGTTACATCATCTAGGCTACAAAACTATGCCTAATAATTATTGTGTTTATTGTCATTATTATCATATTATTATTACCACTCAGGTTCCTTTAACAAAAGGCAGTGATCACTGCCCACTTGAGCTTCTTCGTGGCCACTCATTTTAGGTTATAGTAGAAGTTCGAGGGAGAGCATCTGTGGTGACACTCTCTAATGGAGGACCACTGAGTCCCAAAGTGAAAACACTACTGGATTCAGTCACCTACTAGGGCTGGCAGTGTCTCAAGCAAACTCAGGCATGTGGTTGGCCTAGGTAGAGAGGCATGAGATGGAGATCCAAAAGCATGGCTCAGTAGCCAGGAAGATCTGTGTTCAAGTCCACACTCCTTGAACTTAGCTATGTTAATAATAAGAATATAACATATATTTTGTATACTTATTGTGAAGATTAAATTAAATTATACATGTAGAGAACCCAGTAAAGTGTCAGACTCACAGCTCATGCCTGAAACAACTGTGACTGCTATTGCTACATAGTCCTGTGCTCTCTGTTCATACGAAGGAGCTGAGGCTTTGAGGGGTTGTGGGACTTGCCCAAAGTTACACAGAGGCAGAGCTCATATAAGGGCCAAGATCTGCTGAGTCTCCATCAAGTTCTACATCCACCATGAAGTGCTGTCCTTCTAATGCTTTCTTTATCACAAACCACTAGTGCAGTGCTTGGTATACAGTAAGTGCTTGTGAAATAAATGATTACGAAATTGCAATATCAAAATACCATCTATAATGGGATTCCCTTTTATTTATTAAAGATTTACAAATCTCTTACTATTTCCCAAGTGTTGAGCTATAGCTCGGGGATAAAAGGGTCTTGAATAATAGACAGTGCCCTTGCCTTCATTGAGCTTACACTTCATCCCCAGATTCATACAGTATGCTAGTAACAGATGCTAGTTTCTATACACTGACCCTGAAAAATAGAAAACAGTAATGTGTGATTTAATACTTTCCAATTCACTGCTTTTATTTAAAGAACAATTTTCATTCCAATTCTCTAGCCTTACCAGTATCACTGAGTAGAGATAATTCTTAAATACTCCACAAGGTGAAACACATGGTTTCTTTCTTTTAATGAATGCATACCAGCATCCTTTTAAAATCTATTTTCAGACACAACATCTTTTTTGTGCAAGCAGATTTTGTGTTTTAAAGAAATGAACAACTGAAGCATGTACATAAAAAACTTTGTCTTCATATTTCAAATTTTTTGTAAAAACATTTACCCATTGTTCAAGAAACCACAGTGCTCCTTGAATACTATCAAACATTGTCTTTTAAGCTAATCACATGGTCAGCTGCTTGAAAGTCTAAGATAGTATAAATACAGTAGGCTGAGCCTGCACATTCAAAAAGAGATCAATCAGTCAACAGATATGTAATAAGTGCCTGCTACATGCAAGACAATATCCTAGGCATTGGTGAAAATAAGAGAGATCTGATCTTTGCCCTCAAAGAGCTTACATTCTAGAGGAAGAAACAGAAGTAAACATGTAACCAAAAATACATTATGAGGATAATGTTAGTTCTTGGTAAGTGTTACAAAAATAGAAAATTGATCCATTTGTTAAGAGTGACTGAGGGTATTGCTGGGGGTGAGAGGCTCCGAGATGACATTTGTGTTGACAACATGATGAGAAGGGAGCAGTCATGTGAAGACCTGCGTGAAAGCACTTCACAGAAATAGTGGATACAAAAGTCCTGAAATCAAGCACTCAGTGTGCTGTTCCAGGGGCAGCAAGAATATGGTTGGAGCTTGGGGATGAAAGAGAGAGTGGCCTGAGATGAAGTTCATGACAGAGGCAGGGGCCACACCAAGAAGGGCTTGTTAGGGCATAGCAAAAATCTTGGGGCATGGATTCATGCCAGAAAGTCTACACTGTCTGATTACAAAGCCCACTCTGGCCTCCGTGGGAAGAGCAGCCTCCAGGGCACATGGGTGGTGAGGATGAATTCAGTCAGGATTATGACACTGGATCTGGATGACCGGTCAGGCTGACCCAGACTCAGATTTCAATGGTAAAGATGATACAAAAAGACAGGATTTGAAACATTTTTGGAAGAAGAGCTTATTGAACTTGCTGATGGATAGGACTGGGGTGAGGGAAAAGAAAAAAAATAAAATCTATGATGACTCCTAGTCTTGACCTCAGTGACTGGGTTGGTGCTGGTGCTGTTTGCTGAGATAAGGAGGCTTAGAGGAGAGGGGGTTTTGGTGGGGGCCAGGGTTGCATGGGGAAACAAGTGTTCTGTCTTAGCCCAGCCTGAGTTTCAGATCCCATTAGACTTCCAAGTGGAGATGCTGACTAGGAAGCTGTTCCCAGGAGCCAGGAACTCAGGGAAGTCATCAGGGCTAGAAATGCAAACATGAGAGCCTTCCTGCACTGATGGTATTTAAAGACAGGGAACTGCATAAAATCACCCAAGGAAAGGGTTTAGGGAGAAAAGAGGTTTGGTGATGGAAGCCTTGAGACTTCAAAAGTTAGAGATCTGGCAGAGGGACAAAAGACAGCATAACAAGCTAAAAAGAAGGGAAATTTAGGAGGAAAACGATGTCAGAGACATATCCTTTCACAATTTGTTTTCCCTAGTTGATCCTTATGAAACCATGTGTTCTTATTTGCCCATTTGGTAGCTGGTTTGACATATCACATCTTGTTCCTGCTGTGACTTGGGTTCTGCTCTGACTTGGGATCTGATTTTTAGATGCTCAGTTTGGAGATCTGTGAACTTAAGACACTTATGGGTGTATTGTGAAAGCCAGAAACTAGGCTTTCAAATAAAGAATGAGGAAAACAAAAACAAAGGCAAAACACTGTCTATGAAAATACAAAATCATTTCTATAATCATTTATTTTTCCATCCAACAGGTAGTGTTTCTATACATGCTTTGGAGCAAGCAGGGACTGTGGTTTTAATCTTTGGGTTCTCTCTGACTCTGGTACCTGGAAGAGGGAGGAAATAAGTTATGGACTTTGGCAGACAGGTCTGGAACAAAATATCTTATGACATCTGTAATAAATTTGTATATTTACTTGTCCACATGTATTTTCCTCATCTAGACTATAGACTTAGCCTCTTATAGGACACTGGTCATGTGCTAATAATATGATAATAATAATAATATGATAATAATGATAAAATAACTACCATTAATTTAGAGTTACCTCTATGCTAGGCACTGTGCAATGAAAAGCTTTATTTAATCCTCAAAACAAACTTAAGAGGCAGGTGTTATTATTATCTCAATTTTTCAGACAACTAAACTAAGGCTTATAAAGTTCAATACATTCTCAAGATCACCTAGCAAGTAAATGGCCAAATTGCAAATTGAACTTGGTTTGACTTCAAGCCTGTATTTTAAGCCAGTGCTTACATCACCTGATATTCATGTCAAAATGCACATTCTGATTCCACAGGTCTGAGAGGGGGTCTGAGATTCTACATTTTGATCTAGCCCCCACAATGATGCTGATCGAAAACCCTCTTCTGAGAAGCCAGGTTCCAAACCTCTATGTCGTACTGCCCTTCTTTATCTGGAGACATGTTTGCTGTGCTATGGATGTCCAGTGATGCATAGTGAGAAAATGGACATGGGGAGATGGGACAGCAGATAAATCTTCTCATCTATGTGGGAAGCTCATATCTAAAGGTCCAACCTGTTTGTTGGCCATTAGTCTGTCTTCTTTTGAAAAGTTTCTGTTCATGTCTTTTGCCCACTTTTTAATAGGGTTGTTTGATTTTTTCTTGCTGATTTTCCTGAGTTCTATACAGATTCTAGTTATCAGCCCTTTATTGGGTATGTAGCATGCAAATATTTTCTCCCATTCTGTAGGTCGTCAGTTTGCTTTCATGATAGTTTCTGTGGCTGTGCAGAGGCTTTTAAATTTGATCAGGTACCATTTATTTATGGTTGCTGTTGCTGTGATTGCCTTTGGGGTCTTCTTCATAAATTCTTTGCCTAGGCCAATGTGTGTAAGAGTTTTTCCAACATTTTCTTCTAGAATTCTTACAGTTTCATGCCTTTGGTTTAAGTGTGTTATCTATTGTGAGTTGATTTTTCTGAGAGGTGAAAGGTGCAAATCTTGTTTCAGTCTTCTACATGTGGCTATCCAATTTTCCCAGAACCATTTATGGAATAAGGATTCTTTTCCCCAGGATAAGTTTTTGTATGCTTTGTCAAAGATTAGATGGCTATATGAGGAGGGTTTTATATCTTGGTTCTCAGTTCTGTTTCCATTGGTCTATGTCTCTCTTCTTGTGCCAGTACCATGCTGTTTTAATTACTATAGCCTTGTAGTATAGCTTGAAGTCTGGCAAATTGATGCCTCCCAATTTGTTCTTTTTACTTAAGATTGGTTTTGCTATACAGGGTCTTCTCTGGTTCCATACAAAGTGTAGAATTATTTTTTCTAGATCTGCAAAAAATGATGTTGGTATTTTAGGAGGGATTCCATTGAATCTGTAGATCACTTTGGGTAGTATAGACATTTTAACAATGTTGATTCTGCCAACCCATGAGCTTGGTTTTCCACCTGTTTATGTCCTCTGCTATTTCCTTCCTCAGTTTCCTCAGTGTTTCATAGTTCACCATGTAGAGCTCTTTAAATATTAGTTTAATATATTCCTTAGTTAAATATATTCCTACTTATTTTATTTTCTTTGTTGCTATTGTGAAGGGTATCAAGTCTTTGATTTGGTTCTCAGTTTAGCTGTTGTTGGCGTATAGAAATGCTACTGATTTCTGTACATTGATTTTATAACCTGAGACTTTGCTGAATATTTTTTATTAATTCCAGTAGTCTAATGGCCAGAATAAAATGCTCAACATCTCTAATCATCAAGGACATGCAAATCAAAACCACAATGAGATATCACTTAACTCCAGTGAGAATGACTTTTATCAAAAAGTCCCAAAACAATAAATGTTGGCATGGATGTGGAGAGAGAGGAACACTCATACACTGCTGGTGGGTATGCAAACTAGTACAACCTCTGTTGAAATTAATATGGAAATACTTCAAAGAGCTAAAAGTAGAACTACCATTTGATCCAGCAATCCCATTACTGGGCATCTACCCAAAGGAAAAAAAGACATTCTATAAAAAAGACATCTGCACTAGAATGTTTATAGCAGCACAGTTCCCAATTGCAAAGATGTGGAAACAGCCCATCAATACATGAGCCTATCAATACATGAGTGGATTAATAAAATGTGATATATGTATACTACGGATTTCTACTCAGCCACAAAAAACATTGGTGATCTAGCACCTCTTGAATTATCCTGGTTGGTGCTGGAGCCCATTCTTCTAAGTGAAGTATCACAAGAATAGAAAAATAAGCACCACATGTACTCACCATCAAATTGTAATAACTGATCAACACTTATGTGCACATATGGAAGTAACATTCATCGGGTGTCAGTCAGATGGGAGTGGGGAAGTGAAGATGGTTATATTCACACCTAATGAGTGTGGTATGCACTGTCTAGGGGATGAATATGCTTGAGGCTCTGTCTAGGGTGGGGCAATGGCAATATATGTAACCTAATCATTTGTAGTCCCATAATATGCTGCAATAAAAAAATTAAAATTAAAATTTAAAAAAAATGACCGTTAGGGAGCAGCTTTTGGAAAATTCCCAACTTTGTTCTGCTTTCTGACCTGTCTCTACCTTTTCAGGGTAATCTTGTGGCACAAGTGATTGCATTTAAAAGCTTTAGAGTTTTATTAATTTCTGCTCCTCCCTGATGCAATCCCTGAGCTGTCTTCTGTGCAGTTCTTCCATATCTGCTGTTTGGTCTCTTTGTGTTCTTGTGATATTTGGACTTGGGTGCAATAGCAACTTCCCTACTCTGTGCCTTCCATCTTTCAAGTTGTGTAAGTTCTTCACTTTTTTCTTTGAGGGTCCAGAGTTTGAGAGAATTTAGCATGATTTTATTTAAATGTAGAATATGTGATATCTGGATATAAAATGAAAGTAAATCTTAAATGGGAAAAAATAAAAATAAATAAATGTCCAATCTGACCTCTACATTTCCTAACTCCCTTGTAAGGAAGGAGAGATTTCATTTCTCTTGTTTTTGTGATTGAGTTATTGTACAAGGCTGCATAAATACATGTATCAATCACATTTTGGCTAAAACTTAAATCTAGAAATAAAAAAAAATTCTGAGTTAGGTCAGGCATCTTCCAGTTTGTACCTTTGTGTATAAGATCAAGGAGAACTTCACCTAGCTTTTTCAGGCTTAACTATAAATTACATTTTGTGCATGTGCATGGTAATTTTTCCCCCTTGAGGTATTTTTCTCCTCACTAAACTGAAGCCTTTACAGCCTTATCTCCCTTTCCGTCCCACTGCTCATAAGGTAGGCTAAGTTCCCTCTGCTTCACAAAGGGAAGGATAGAAAGCACAGATAATTTAAGTGATTTGCCCAAGGTTGCCCTGGGAGGCAGGGATAAAAGGAAGAAGTGGACTCTGTACCCCTGGCTCCTGGCCCCAGACCTGTCTCCCTCACCACACTATTCTCTCTGTGTGACAGGCATTCTTTCTCAAGGAGGCAGAAAGCTGATCAAAAGGATGGGATTAACAACCTTACAAACTTAAAAAAAAAATCATTTTCAAAGAATAGGTACTAACAAAACTCTATTAGACTGCTCCCATGAATTCAAGCAGGGTGCTCAATTCTTTACTGTGTCCCTGTGGCTGGATTTCAGGGACTCTTGAGATTTAACCAGCCCAGTTACCCCTGGATAGGGTCATGGTTCCCCATCCTACTAACTAACACCATAAGTTTTAAAGAAGCAATACAAACAAGATGGTGAGCACATGATGAATCATCAGAGAAGACACTTTGCCCAGGTCTGAGGTGTGTGTCTGACCCTTTAAGAATGACCCAGAGGTAGGAGGCAGTCTGTCAGAATTAACCTGGGCTTTGTCAGGCTCTGTATTGTCTCTTTTGCTCCTCTTTTGCCTTTTTTTTTGAGAGGGGAGGATCTAATTGGAAGTGTTTCTTATTATATATTTGTGTATGTGATGCTATATGCTATATAGCATATCTGTGTACCTGTCATGTCAACTGACTTATCTTTGCTCCTGACTCTGTCCTATCCTCTCACGCTATATCTGATCTTCATCCTCCGTTTCTCCTGTAATGAGCACCTACTCATGGCTTTGCTCCTCCTGGCCCACAATCTCACTTCGTAACTGGCCCAAGACAGGTATTCAATATGGTATCTTGAGGTTGGCTCTTTGAAGTCAGTCTGAATATAGCACTTAGTCTACTCCACCCCCCTTTTCCTTGTTCTGTTCAGTGACGTTATTCACATGTGGATAGGCTTGTGGCTCTCTGGTTGGGGCGGAGATTGAAGGAGCCATTCTCCTTTGCCAGGTCACAAAGGTTGAAGCCTGAACACAGGAATTGGTTACACAGGCCAGGCAAGGGAAAGTGTCTGTGGAGATCAAGAACAAAACTAAGTCCAACCAAGCAGTCAAGACTTATAGCACATTCACTCAGCCAACTATCAAGTGCATGGAAATAAGAATAAAGATGGAAGCAAAATTTTAGAAGCCAGATAAACACAGGAATAAAGCAGGACACATAGATGGAAGGACTGAAAACAAGGTCACTTGAGACCCAGCATGAGCAATGTTAGAAGACTAGTGGTCTACCATAGATGGGCCGAGCCATATGGTACCAGGGAGGTTAGCCTGAGTTGGAAGCATAGCAGCTCAGCGGGTTCCAGGTCAGCCTTCTTTACTAGGTTGTAAACTTTTGAGAGAGGAGAATGTACTGTAATTATTTTGTATCTGTCATATAAATTAGCAAAGCCTTTGGAACACAGAGAGTGTTCAGTACATGCTCACTGTCTGCACTTTGTTATCTCTCTCATATATATGCTGCTTCACTTATAAAAACTTTTTTTTTTATAAGATACAAGTTCAGGCCCCAGTGGAAAGATGGAATCTATTAGTTAAGTTTATATGAGCTCAATTTGGGGTAGTCATTAACATCTCATCTCTGGCGTCTATCTTCTCGGGTTTGAATCCAGCCCTGCCACTTGCTAGCTACGTGAATTGGTAATTTTATCTAACCTCGCTGTGCTTCCATTTTCTTGTCAGTAAAATGGGAAACGTGACAGTCCCTGACTTTCTGGGGCTATCATGATGTGTAAATGGGTGTAAAGCACTCAGAACAGTGCCTAGCACTTAATAGGTGGCTTGACAAATGTTAGTTATATTTATTATTAATTGCAACTTAATAGTGACTGTATCAGACAGGGTTCACCAAAAAAGCAGAACCTCTAGGAGATATGGATGGATGGATGGAGATAATAAATGGGTATTTTACAGGGAACTGGTCTTCTATGATTGTGAAGCTGGTTACACAGTGTCTGTAAGGCTGTCTCCACATCTGATGCTGGATCCTGAAGTCCACACAGAGGACCTTCTGGAAGGGAAGATCATGAACAGGCTGGAACCCACAGTGTGAACCACAACCTCACAAGTTTGTACCGAAACCCATGAAACCCATGTGTATTCTCACTGCCTCTGACCTTGGTGATGAAAAGAGTGTCCTGTCCTGCAGAAGCTGGGACCATTCATCACAGAGCTAAACATATACCTGACCTGGGAGTTAGAGAAGCTGAAGGAGGGACCCAAGGGAAGGTAGAGAAATTGCAGACCTTGCTGCTGCTTCATGCCAATGATGTGAGTTGCCACAGCAGTAACACAAAGTATCAGATACAAAATGGCTGCTGCTTCTCTTCCAAAATCTGCCATGAATCTTTCTTGTGGCCCACTTTAGCTGGAAAAACACAAGAAAAGGAATCTGGGAAATGTAATTCAGCCTAGCCACATTGATAAATGACAAAACTATCACGACAACAGGCCAAATTATTTTAGCTAATTTAGCAATATATAAGCCAATTGAAAATCTTACCACTTGCAATTTAAAATATGATTTAAATTAAAACATGCATTTAAAATATGATTGTAACAGCAAATTAATTTCTTAGAATGGGAAGCTTTCTTACAGGTTAATATTGAGGTCATGAGACCATTGAGTTGCCTTTTATCTATTCTCTCTTCTTATAGCTTAATACCCTGACCACAAATTAACCTTGAGTTTCCTAAGAAGTCCAGAACTCGTGTGGTAGCTCAGTGAAGTCATGAAGGACCCAGACTCTTTTAGCTTTCTGCTCCACCATTGTTCTCATATAGTTCTTATCACTGGGGTTGCAAAATAGTTGCTCTGGCCCCCAACATTGATTCCATACTCCAGAAAAAAAAAAAAAGAAGGCAATGAGGTAGAAAAAAAGTTTCTATGGCTGAGAAATAAAGCATCCCCAGAAATCAGCTGGGGACTCCAGCTTATGTCTTATTGATCAGAATAAAAGCTGGGAATTGAAGTTTGGTGTGTGTGTGGGGCGGGGGGAGCGGTTCTTCTTATGGACATGCTATTGCTTTAAACAAAATTAGAGTTCTGTTACTAGTAAGGAAGAAGCTAGGAGAAATAGATATTGGAAATGTCATTGGCATTGACTACCAGAGAGGAAAAGATTAGAAACAGGGAGATTAGCAAGAAGTTACTAAAGAAAGAAAGATAATGTCTCGGGCACGGTGGTTGTGGTAGAGGTGATTGGAAGGGGTGGTGTCAGGATGCATTGGGATGTTGAGCAGATGGACTTGACATGGAGTCTGGGGAAAAAAGCTTATGATCCATCCTTGATTCAGCACAAGATTTGGATGTTGAACTGCCTGGATAGCCTAGATGCTGACAATGCCACAGATCTCAGGACTCCGTGCTTCACTCTTACTTTCTCAGTGATGCAGCAGGGCACAAGGAATGCCGGAACAAACAAGGAATGGGTATCAAGGACGTTGGATGATTGAATTCTATAGGCTGAAATAATGGGATCAAATCTTGGTGGGTGTTTTGATTGTATGATGGATGAAGTGCAATGTAAAACTAAAAAAGTGGGGAAGACAGGTTTGGGGGTGTGGTAAAATCTCAGCGTTAGCCCTCACCACCTGTGCCTATGAAGAATCCAAATCCTCTGAGCCTCGGCCTCCTTCTACTCAAGATGGGGACATTGATATCTTTGTTATAGGGTTGTTCTCAGGATTACTCGAAATCTTATGTAAGAACGGCTTAACTTTGCCTCTCACATTCTAGCCAGGGGAATTACCCTTTTTGTTGAAGTTCCAGAAACTCCTATATGAGATGCAAAGTGATTTAGAGGCAAACTGATGTCACAGAAAGGGCCAGACTTCAGCAACAGACAGAAGTGGTTTCAAAATCTGCTTCTTGTCAGCAGTATGTATGACTGTGAGTGACTTGACTTCTCAAAGCCACAGTTCTCATAAATGTAAATGAGGAATAATGACACTTACGTCACAGGCTTACTCAGAGGCCACAGCTTGCTGGGAGAATTAAGTAAACTTAAATAAAATATAGCACAGGACATTGGTGGTCCACGATCTGTCCACGGAGGGCTCTGTTCAATGCTCATCGGTCCCTATTGAGATAAATAGGGAGACAGAGCACAGGCAAGTTGTTCATTTCAAAACTACTGTGTTTTCCATGATGCTGAGTTTTTAACCCAGGCCTGGTTGCCACATATTTGTTAATTCTACTTTGTGGGTCTTTTCTGAGAAACCCTGTATCATGCCTGCAACTTCTCTTGCTACAGCCATAGCCCTGCAGTGTCAGGGGATGAGGGGAATTTTGGTGGCGTCTAATCAGTGATGTGATGTAGTCAATGTGTTCAACAGTGCCCCACCAGTATTATAAGTCCTAGAATGATGAAAGCAAGAGGATCTTAAGAACAGAAAAAAATAAATGCAAGGATTAACTTGGAAAGGAAGGGATGGATTTCCCTTGAGCCAAATTTCAGTGGTGAAATAATGAGTCATGAAAACAGAGACCTTGTACTTTAAATGACACATGAGGGACACCTCCCAGTTCAACCTGCTTCTCACTTAGGGCTGTGAGCATAAATCAGGGCTCAGACTGGTCTGCTAAGGCACCAGGCTGGGCTTGGCGCCCTACAGGAAGGCCGTCAGGGACTTCAGCCGTGCCTTCCATTTAGAATGCCCGCCGTCATCAGATTAATCACACAGCCTTTTCCTTGTGACTAATGGGTAGTTTTCTTTAATCTCCAGAAACCTCTGATCAATTAGCTGCTATTCAAGCCAATCAAGGAAATTGAGATATGGGGTTTAATTAGCTTTCTGAAGGTTACACATAGCATCAGTCAGCAGAGAATCCTGACGTGGAGCTCAGGGCAGGTCTGGTGGACGTGGAAAGAGTGAAGGAAGAAATGGTGATTTCTTATCAAGGTGATAAGAAAATGTGAGCAGCACCCACGAGATGGGTCAACCCCCTGACCCTGTGGGGACATCAGAGGGTCCTTTTCTGTGGTCTCTTAAAAAGAACTGACTTCGCCTTTGAATAATTAACTTTCATTTGTGTTAGTGTTTGTTTTCAGACCCTGATGTCACGTCCTTGTCTTTAGCTTAGTACATGGCTTCATTAGGCCTCCACGCGACCTGTGTGAGTGTGAGGAATTGGCCATCAGATGCCAGAGATTCCAGGCTATCACACATATGAAGATTTTAGCCATGCATGTGTGACAGTCAATAAGCCATCGTCATCATTGTTATCTGTACTCAAATTCTATCAATGCAAACTCCTTGGTATTACTGAAATCATTTCTCTTTTCTTTGTTTCTCTTATTCTGGCTAACTGCTAGAATTCCAGCTACCTCTCTTTTCGGCTTTTGGTAGCTCTAACACATCATGAGTGTTCAGCCCCTCAATCATCCATGGTTTGGCATCTCCTCCCCAGCGTTCTTTGGACACTGACAAGCTCCTGACTCAGTTGGTTTATTTGCATACAATGTGTTTGGAGCCTGATTTTGCAGCCACATTGTTCTCAGATATCCATGTCTGTTTACTCTCCTTGCTCATACACTCTTTTGGGTTTTCTTGATGTTCATGTGCTCGTTACAAACTGTGTTCCCTGGGAGCAAGTTTGACATCTATCTTTCCTGACTCTTGGATCCAGCTATCATTTCTAATCCTGTTTCTGACCTTTATTCCTGAATGAATCCCTTGACTTGTAGCCACAGGCATTTCCACCATACTCTGAAAAGGGATGGATACCCAGGGACCAGTGTTGACTTCATGGGTGTGCAACTTGTGTGGTCCTGGAGGGCCCCATGCTTCATGTGTTGATGTTGCCATCATAAAATTCTTAATAATCTTTTTTAACATGGGGACCAACATTTTTATTCTATATCAGGAACTACAAATTGTATTGCTGGTCCTGCTGGTGACACAGGTAGTCAAGACAGCCAGTGCAGTCAGTCATTACTTACTTGTGAATTTGAAGAAGCTCCAGATTTTGCAGCTAGTCTGCTCTTCTGCCTGAAATATCACTATCAAAGCTTACCCACCCTCGAATTCTCACCAATTAACTTCAAAAATTCACAGGGGCACCAGAAGTCATAATCTGCTCATGAGGTCCCATATTTTTAGAGTGAGAAGCAACCTTAATGGATCTGCTGCCTCAATTTTACTTTGCATGATACTGGCAGGGCTCATTCTGATGTTAGATCTCACCTCCACTCAAATGCCATTCTCTTAAAAGTTCCATCTCCAATTACCCATTCCAAAAGCAATCTCTGTTATCTTCCTCCACCCCATTTCCTCATTTATTTTCCTTCATAGCATTGATTACACTGTCAATTTATATTTTAGAATGTATTGCCTGAGTCCCCTCCACCACACCACCACCACAGGGACGATTCATTGCTGCATCCTTCGTTTCTGGTGCAGAGCCTGACATACAGTATTCTAACAACAGATGCTACATGAATGGCCACTGGTTGACAGTTTCTCACCATTAATGTAGCCATGTCATCCAACCAGAGGCAGAGGTCCAGGGGTAAGTGGAGCTGGAAAGTGGAGAAGAGAAATCAACATTTTTTTGGATTCATACCGAATGATAAATGTCTTAAAGTTTGTCTATCTTTCTCTACAAGAATATATGTTGTTTGAGTTAAAAGATTATTTCATTGGCCTGGCCTCTAATGATAAGGCACAGGGTTGGGCATCGGTCAAGGTATTCTAGTTTACACTGTGGTACTGACCGCCTTGAATTTAAAGCAACAAATGTTTGCTTCTTGTTTACAGGAGGCCCATTTTGTGTGCAGGTGCCTCCAGACAGCTGTCTGTCACGTGACAGCTGAGCACTGCTCCTCCGTGAGCTTCCAGAATTGTGCCATCTGCTGAAGGGTGGCTGGGGAGTAGAAACCTGGCCATTAATTCCTTCTGCCCAGAGCAACAGGGATCACTTCTGCCCTCGTTTTACTGACCAGAAGGGGAGGAGAATGCGCACCTACTATGCGACTGCAAAGAGGAACTGGAAATATTGGCTAACAGCAGTGTCAGCTGCCAGGTGGAGTAAACATGTTACTGCCTTAGGGATGAGGGTAGGAGAGCCTCTAGCACATTCTCTCTCTGCCACACCTGCCTTCACCCACCTCCTTCTCTGATCACCTTCTCTACTTTCTAGCTCTCTCTCTCTCTCTCTCTCTCTCTCTCTCTCACACACACACACACACACACACACTCTCTCTCTCTCTCTCTCTCTCCCCGGGACATTAGCTGGCGCACAGTCACAGGTGCGTGGGGTTCCCTGCCCTGTATATCTTGCCCTCCTTGCACACAGAGAGAAGGGCAAAATTAGGAGGGAGCTCTGCAGGTCCAGCAGGCCACCCCCCACCCCCTCTGACACCTGCTGTTCACCTGCAGGAAAGCAGAGGCACGGACTGTCCTCCAACCACTACCAGGGCTTTCTTGCCCTGCCTCCCAGAACACTGAAAATGGTAGTGGTGTTTTTTTCTTTGTTTATTTTAATTTTGAAAGAAAGCAAGGGTGCTTCTTAGAACTCGGGTAGAAGCAGTGGATTCTTACTCAGCGTTACGTGAGCTCTGTTCTGCGGTGAACTTGGTATTTATGCAGCTGATGCAACTGTGACATTTGATGATCACACAGCCCTTCTCTGGAGAAGAGCACCTTCTGGAAGGGTGACTGCTGGTATTCTTAGGTCCCCATCCACAGTACCATTAAAATATTATGAAAATTTTAGCTCATATAAAGTTTTAACAAGTTTAAAATTTACTTAACAAATATTAACTTCATTCACCATGGAATGGGTCACCTAGTACGGTTTTGAATGAATTATGTTACTTATTTGAATACACAGGGAAGATAACATTACTCACACTTTAAAAATGAAGAAACTAAGGCTGAAGGGTGTGAAGCAATGTGCCCGGGATATAGCGTTACTACTCGTCAGAGCAGCCTGTTGAACCACGCTCCTTTTCTCTCCAAAGCCCATCTCTGTCCCTCCAGAACACAGGTAGTATCTAACACGCTGGACACATATATATGTGTGTGTGTGTGTGTGTGTGTGTGTGTGTGTGTGTATGTATGTGTATATATATAATATTTTTAAAAATATATATTTTAAATATTTGAAATATATATTTTATATATATATTTTTAAAAATATGGATATATTTAAAGGACAGGTGGCTCAATATCAAATTATATACATAGGCAGTATCATTCTGAAATGTGTCCTAAAAAGGTAAAAGGTAAAAGTCTAACCAAGTTGCAGAAAACGTGAGACCAGAAACAGGTATTTGCTGCCAGCCATAAACAGATGAGTGGACAATAAAAGAAATGAGATGACTTGGCCATTTTGACAGGGGCTGAACCTGTGCTTAAGTGCTTAGCTAGCATTAGAATAGGTTTAGAGCTTTATCTTGCCCAGTGGAATAATTAACAAAAAGGCCTTGAGAGTTCCATAGGTTGGTCTATTGTGGCTAGAAATAGTAATGGTAATAATAATAATAGTATAGTAACAGTAGTAGTAGTTATATTTTGTGTATATTGAGTGCAGCACACATTTTGAACTAGGCATTGATACACATTTAAATAAATGTTCTGTGTGTCTATTTAATTTGCACAACAATCCTATAGGAACATTTTAAAGATAAGGAAACTGAGACACCAGATGCTACATAATTTGCCCAAGGTGCTTATCTAGTGAGTTATGGAGTCAGGACTTCAATGTAGATCTTTCAATTCCGGAGCATGCGCTCTTAACTTCTTCCCTGTATGACTTCCTCAGATGTAGCTGTTTTCTGTTACTGTTATAAGCAAGAATGAGCGTGACTGCACAAAAACTAGTGAATCCTTTTTTGGAATTAACGTCTGCTTTTCAGTGTACTATAATAGACATTGTGCTTTATATATCTCTAGGATTTTCAAGAGCACTATCACAATTTATATTCTTATGCATTGATAGTCTGTTCTATTCCTACAAATATTTAAGGCTAGAGCCTTAGTAACTATTTTATTTTTTAATCAAAATAAATTCACACAAACCATATACATATATATATATATATATATATATATATATATATAGCCATTTTCATGGTTATTTTAGTGTTTTCTCCTTGAATGTTTTAAAATAAACATTTATTGACATGTACTTTAGATGCAACAAAATACACCCATTCAGGGTATACAGTTTTGATAAGCACTCATGTACCCATTGCCACAATCAGAACATTTCCATCATCCAAAAATCTACCATTTTTGACTCTCTTATGGCAATCCCTCTGCACATTCAGCCCCAGACCACCCCTGATCTGCTCCCACAGGCTGATTTTAAGGACTGAGTGGTATTCTGTAACACGGTATGCCCTAGTGCATCAGTTTCCTGATTGTTGGACATAAGTGATTTCTAATTTTCTCTACAATAAATTACTATCTAATGAGTAACCTCTGGTAATACTTCTGATAATTTCCTTGGAATAAATACTCAGACATAAAATTGTTGGAGAAAAGGGTATGGTATTTTTTTTTTTAAATAAACTTTTTTTGGGAGAATAATTTTTGGTTTATATATAAGTTGCACAGATAATATAGAGAGTTCCCTTTTATCCTCTACCCAGTTTCTCCCATTGTGAACATCCTACATTATTACTATTGCTATGTCACTTTGATACATTTGTCAAAACTAAAGAATCAATATGGGTACTACTGGTGAATTGATACTATTGATAAATCTATACTAAATTCCTATTTCATATTTTTTTATGTTTATTCTAGGATCCAGTTCAGGATACCATATTGTATTTAATTGTCACTACTTCTTAATCCCCTCTGATCTGTGACAGTTCCTCAGTCTTTTGTAGTCTTTCATGACCTTGACACTTTTGAAGAATACTAGTTATATAATTTTTAGAATGCCATTCAAATCGAGTTGGTCTTATGTTTTTCTCATAATTAGACTGGAATTACAGGTTTTGGGAAGAATCGTTTACAGAAGTGACATGTTTTTCTCATCACGTCCTATCAAGTGTACAAATGATCACCAAGATATCACTTGCAGTGTTAACCTTGCTTGTAATGTTAAAGTGGTGTTTGCCAAATTTCCCCTCTGTAAAATCACTGCTTTTCCCCCTCTGTGCTCTTGCTGATATCTAACCCAACAATCTCTTTTCCTTCCTTCCCTTCTCGTTCTTTTTTTCTCATCTTTATTTCCCTTCTTATTTTCTCTTTCCCTCTCTGCCATCCTTTCTTTCTTCCCAAGAGATTTCACAGAGAGAGGATTATAATTTAGGTAGGGGCCATGGAGAAAACTTATTTATTGAAAACTGTACAATTTCAAAATTTTTGTTGGATGCATTATCTCCACAGATACTAACAAGTTCCCATGGAAGTGATTATGTTATTGTCCCCATTTACAGAAGAAACAAAGGCTCCCTAATTTACCTAAGGTCACACACTCATTACATGAAATGCTATCCCAGATTTCCTGCCTCCATCCTCTTTGCACTAGACCACATCTCCCTGGCTCCCATCCCACCCATGATAGTAGTTGCCTTCTGAAATTTCCAGTACATTATCTCTGAAAATATCTTTTGCAGTTCTTTTTTTTCCCCTGAAAGATTAACAGGCAAAATGCACTCTCTTGAAGTTACTATTGATGGAATTCCCATAACCAGGGTCACAGGTTGGTGCTATTTGTTTCTAAAGGTGTATAGTTTGCTTTTCTTCTTCAGCAAAAATAAATGTGCCAAAAGGAAAGTAGATGCTCTGGGACTCATGAGAACTCACACTCTAAACCCTGGAGTCCAATATCCAACCTGCAGGGCAAATGAGAACTGCCTGAACTGGGCAAGCAATCCACCTACGCTTCTTAGTACATTAAACATTTTTTCCTAATTAGCCAGCTGACATGAACTCAGAGGCCAGCAGACTTAACTCCCTGCCCACTGATACCACATCTCACTAACACCTCAGACAAGAGGCCGTGGGTCCGTGAGTAATTGCCATTGAAGCTGAATGTTTCATTTGGAACTGCTCAAATTTAATTACCTTACCATGAAAGGTCTTGAAACAGAGGCTGTAAGGATACTGACAAGAGAGAGGCAGGTGGTGCAGGTCTCGTGTCAGAAGCAGACAGTCCATGGCATGTGGCCCTGCTCACAGCACCACCACTCTGAGGACTTGGCTGTGCATCATCCTTTCTGACATGGGGTCTCACTATGTTGCCCAGGCTGGCCTTGAACTCCTGGGCTCAAGTCAGCCTCCTGCCTCAGCATCCGAGTATCTGGCACTGCAGGTGTGTGCCACCTTGCCCATGGATCATTCTTTCTTTCTTCCATTCCCAAGCCTGGTACTATGTAATCCACTACTCGAGTTAAAACCAATTATAGTGTAGAACAGTTGTCTGGCCCCAGATAACCATATATACGTTTGATATTATCAAGAGTAATCCCTTTTGAGGTAATACTGCAACACAGTGCCGAGGAGGGACACTTCATATTGCATGGGGACAAACTTCTTTACTCCTGTGTGGTCCTTTGGAGAACAAGAATGGAAAGAGCAGTGTAGAAAACAGTTGGCACTCATTCCTACCAATTCCTCTCTCCTCACACCTCCAGCATCTCTATCTACTCTCTCCCTCCCATTCAGCTGACAATCATATTGTCTATTTTACTGAGAAAATAGAAGAACTCAAATGATTTAGGAGAAGCTACAAGAAAGACCAAGAACCCAACCTAAATAAGTTTCCACTGGTGAAACATGGAACACCTTGAGCATTAGACAGAGATTGAATGAAATCAATTGATTCATGCGGAGTGTTTAAAACCTGTTAGTTCATTATGATAGTTTTCTCCATTCAAAGAGAAAAAGAAAGAAAGAAACCTGCTTTTCTACTGCCACTACCCCTCCTTAAAAAATAAAAAACAAGCAAAACAATGCAATGGTATAGACAAAAAATAAAAATAAAAAGAAGGAAGGGTGTAACAGCTAAAAGCAATGAATAGACCCCGCTTTCTGGTTCTGTGGGTATGTTTTAAAATATAAGTATTAAAAAATTGAGACAAACAGAGAAATTCAATTACACCCTGAGTATTGGATGATACTAAGAAATTAGTGACAATTTTCTTAGTTGTTATAATGGCATTCCAGTTATGTGAGATTATGTCCATGTTTGTTATAGATACGTATGAAAGAATATAGGAGTGAAATAAAGTGATTCAGATTTGCTTTACAAAAATAATATAAAACAAAGGACAAATTAATCAATTATGAAAACTGTTGGTAATTATTGAATCTGGGAAGTAGATATGTGGATCAGAAAATTCACTCAACTGCTGTATATGTTTAAATATGTTCCAATAAATTGTAAAATAATGAGTTATGTTAAATCTCTGGAGTGGCTCCTATGTTCTAAAGGATGATGGACCATTATTCTCTTCTACCATTGAACTCAGGGATGTACTGGACTCTTAGAAGTGGTGGGACCTGAAGGGACGATATCCTAGCATGTTTTTATATCTCATGTGTTCCTTTCATTGACTCCCAACACAAGAATCTTAGTATTATTGCTCCTTTCACCTAGTAAAAGTCTAAATACAATACTTGAATTTGAATTCCAGTTCTTTGTGAACCTGCATGAACATGGGCAAGTTTCTTCCTTTAAGATTAAAGTTCCTATAATATGAAATGATAAAATGAGTATAGTATAAGAGTTGCTGTGAGAAATAGAAGCAATGTGTATGCAATACTTGTTCAGGGGTTGACATGTGGTAGGTGATCATGACTTCCTTTACTTCCAGCAGTTATGTCTAATTCAGAGATTCTTCTGAGTCATCCTAGTCATTGAAACAAGCAATCACATGACAAATGAATGACCAATGATTTCTGGTCACATGATTTTTATTGGAAATGTATGTATCTACCCCTGCTTTTGGCAATATATCCTCAAGTTCAGTAAAGGTCATATTGTGAACAAATCTGGTTGCTATCGAATGAAAAGGAATTACAACCTCTAGAAAATCAATGCTGTTTTTGAAATGGATTTGCAGAAAATCACATGGAAGTTTCCAATACTGCTGCATAGCAGAGTAAAATTATAAATAGCATACACAATATCCCATGGGCTTTTTCTAACGATATAAATATCACTCTTTTTAAATCAATCTGAAATAAAAATAGCCCAGAAAGATTATGTATTTTCTTTCAGTTTAAGTTTAAAATAGACCCTTTGAGGAAAGTATTAACTCTTTTTCTCCTAATTAATCAGAGGTTTTGTTGTGCTTTGCTTGAAGGTTTCCCTCTTTTTTTTAACTGACCACCAAAAATGTTTCTTACTAACTTGGCATTGCCAAGACTGATTTTATTCTCAGCATTGGCTCCTAAAGAAGCTATTTCTGGGATGCTGCATTATCTCTCTTGCTGTTGCTATTGCCGAGACTCAAACAGTCCCCACTTCCTAAGAAACTTCCCGGTAACAGCAATTTGGGTGAGTCACATATTTACATGGAATATGTTTGTCCATCCCACTCCATGTGCCATTATAAGGCCAGGGGTACTTTGCTTCTACTTCAAGGAGAAACACTGAGCTCTTACTTATTCGGGAATGATCATATCTGTGAATTCCTCATTCTATTTAATGTTCAGTAAGCATGTGCAAACACCACGTCTTTAGAATCAACTTTAAGCTCAAGATAAGCATGCATGATTTTGATAATCTTTCTCCTAGTTCCTCTCTGGCCTCACCTTCAGCAACTCTTCTATAGATAATTTTCACTCCAGCTTTACTATTATACGTTATAAGCTCAGAGCCTTGTCAGAAATTTTTCTTTTAAGTATCAAACCCCTCCTCTCCTATTTGCCCAGCTAACATTTACTCATCCTATGCTATACATCTCAAAATTCCCTTCTTCCAGGGAAGTCTTCAGTATTAATTTCCTGTAACTTCTGTAACAAACTTCGTGGCTTAAAACAACACAAATTTATTCTCTTACAATTCTAAAGGCCAGAAGAAATCTGAGATCACTGGAACCAAGTTAAAGGGTCAGCAGATCCCACTGTCTCTGGTGCCACTAGGGGAGAGTCTGTTTTTTGCTTCTTCCAGCTTCTGGTGGCTGCTGGCCCAACATGCCTTGGCCTGTGGCTTCATCATTCCAGTCTTCGATGTCAGTTTCATCAAATGCTCTCTCTGCTTCACATTGCCTTCTTCTTTGTGTGTCTGAGTGCCAATCTCCCTCTACTTCTGTCTTTTGTAAGGGTGTTTAGGGCATACCAGATAATGCAGGATACTCCGTCTAATTTAAGATCCTAAACTTATCACATGTTACTTAAAGACCCTTTTTCTGAATGAAGTTAACATTTACAGTTTCCAGGGATGAGGAGCTGGTATCTTCTGGGGGCATTATTTAGCTACTACACCTTCCCTGATCCCTTCCCTAGCTTTTGAGGCTGTATTATGAACTACTTATCTGAATACTGATTTAAAACTTTGTATTTAACTTTATAATGATATGTATGATGATGATGATGATGATGATGATGTCATTTATGTTGACGATAGCTAACTTCCCTGTAAGGTTCGGGAAGCTAGTCAATGTCCCCAGCTTCCACCATACACTCGATGTTGAATGATGTTTGGGGAAAAAAAAAAATATAGACTTTGAATTTCAACTGACTCTGACTTTAATATGGGGCCTCAGGCATGTTTGTAAACCCTCTTGAACCTCAACTATTTAATGAGGGTGTTGGATTTTGGAAGATTGCTAAGATCCCTAGTGCCTTAGAGCATCTCAGAAGTCATTCTGAGCTCTAAACTCTGGCTCTGGGATCAAGGTGAATGATGCACTTGGCCCATATTGTTGAGAACACTAAGCACATAACACAGAGTACTGTTAATAATTTATCATGCTGGGGGAGTTACCTTTTGAAGTAGTAGTCATTACAGAATGTCCATGTCCCCAAAGCTTTAGAGGAATGTCAAAAGTATTGATAACATCTGTTTGCTAGATGGGTAAGCTACTTTTACTCCTGATTGGAAAGATGTTAGCCTTTTTGGATTTTTTCAAAAGACTCTGCTTTATTCATTTATTGCCTGTCATCCCCACAGCGTAACAGCAGAGAATCATTTGAACCTAAGTGACCTACTCACATAATAAATGAATACTAATATCTCAATGCTTGGGTTTGAGGACCCAGGTCACATACCCATATAACATTCTGCCAATGGGTTAATGAAATGTGAATCCTATAAATTCAGAAATTAACCTCAGATGTAAAAGTTGTATGCACACACACACACACTCAGTGCCTTCTACACAAGTCACTTCATAAAGCAGTTCTCAAACGCTGGGATGTGAACCTTCTAGACACTCATAAATATTAATTGATAATAAAGGGAAAATGTTGAAAAAGTTATCAACAGCATTATATAGTGCTGACTTGGTCTCTGAGAGCCCTCAGAAACTCTTCCTTTAGAACAATAATCACGGAAGCATGGACCAAATAAAAGACTTTAGGCCAAACTCAGAATGGAGTTGCATGTGATTAACTTTCATTATCACTAATGTGTGTTGTGGCCATAACCACAATGATGTGTGACCGGGAGCAGTGCTCTTTTAGTGGCAAAACTGTCCCTTGCTGCTGTTGCTGCTGTTGTTGCTTTGGTTTCAGTTCCCGATAAGAGGCGATGATCACGCATTGCTCAGAAGCTGCTTATCATAGTAGCTTTGGAACCAGACTGGTGTGGATTCAAGTCCTAGACACCACTGGTTAGTTGTATGGTCAAGGGTAAAATACCTGACTTCTCTTCCTGTAAAGGAAGGACAATGATGTAGGGGCTTATTGGAGGCAGAGGTGGAGCGATGAGACAGTGGCCAGAAGGCAGAGTCATACGACCACTATTCCCATATTGGGCTTTTCTTCTAGGCTCTTGAGGAAGAAGCGCTTTGTGAAAAACTTCTTCCCAAACACTGCACACACAGAAAGTTACTCTCTTTATTACTTATTTGGGCTTTGGCTCCTGATTTGTATCTGTTTTTTTTTTTTAAATTTTATTTTTTGTTACATCTTTGTTGAGACATAAATCATATACCATAAAGTCTTTCCGTTTAAAGTGTACAGTTTGGTGATTTGTTAATATAGTCACAAAATTATGCATTGGTTACCACTAATTTTAGAACATTTTCATCACCCCCAAAATGCCATACATTAGCGGTCACTCCTGGTTCCCTCATCCCTTTAGTCCCGGGCTACCAATAATCTACTTTCCCTGCCTATAGATTTGCCTATTCTGGAGATTTTATACATTAAGTTTCCTTTTGTGTGTGACTTCTTTCATTAGCATAGTGTTTTCAAGGCTCATTCATGTTGTAACATGTATCAAAACGTCATTGCTTTTTATGGCCAAATAATTGTGTACTATGTGGATATGCCACATTCTATTTACCCCATTCATCAGTTGATGGGCATTTGGGTCATTTCTACACTTGGCTATTAAATGGTGCTTCTATGAGCAACCCAGTACACATCTGAATGTACATATATTTTCAATTATCTTGGCTATATCTAGGAGTGAAATTGCTGGGGGGGTCATATGGTGCCATAATAAGGATAATAGCCCTGTAGCGATGTTCATATGCTAATTCCTAAAACCTGTGAATAAGTTATATAACATGGCAAAGGGGAATTAAATTTGCAGATGGAATTAAGGTTGCTAATTGGCTGACCTTAAAATAGGGAGATTATGCTGAATTACTGGGCAGGCTCAGTGGCAGGGATCCTTAAAAGTGAAAGAAGGAGGCAGAGTCAGAGCATCACAGAGAGATATGACCATGAAAGAATATTCAGAGAGATGCAGTGTTACTGCATTTGAAGAGAGATGAAGGGACCATGACCCAAGCATTGCAGGCAGCCTCCAGAAGCAGGAAAAGGCTTCTCCCCCAGATCCTGCAGAAGGAACTAAGCCTGTTGACACCTGAATTTTAGCCTAATGAGACTAAGTGTCAGACTTCTAACCTCTAGGATTAAAAGGTAATAAATGCATGAGGTTTTAAGCCACTACGATTTAAGTGTTTGGTCAGGCTCTTCTTAGCACCAACTGGTAATGCCACTGTGGCAGCTGTGATGTTAAACAATCACGGCCAATGCTTTAACCAAATACAATGGGCAGTGGGGAGCAAGCTGTGAGTTATGTCCAACGACTGAGAATCTCTGAGAATGGAGGTTTTCTGCAAGTTCTAGGGCCATGAAGTGGTGCTGATTCTACTGGGAATGGCTTTTGGGGAGGTCCAAACCAGTTCTGTCCCTTAGGTGGCTTGGAGGTAGGACGCTGCCTTCACAGCTGCTGCGGTTTGAAAGCTTTGGCTTTCAAACTACTGAGGGGCTGGGAGTGTGATGAGATTAGTCCACATTAAAATGTCACAAGGCCCTGTTCTTACTGAGAATCAGCCATTTTTTAAAAAAATATATACTGTTTTGATTGCTATAAGCCCATTTCTGAAAAGGTGGCTGTTGATATTTTTTGCCCGTGTTCTCTTTTCTTTTTAAAGAGGTGAATTTTCAGAGCTCCTTCCTCTATCCTTCTGGAAGCCGAGCCTTTTTTCTCTGGATTCCTGCTCTGGAGAGCTGGGCAGATCAAGAACAGGACTCAAGTCATGTCCCTTCAAGCTTATTTTTTTCTCAAGGTGGACTCCAGTAGCATACTTAACTGTTCCTCTTTCCAAGCGTCCCACCCAGGTTGTGTTTATTCCTCTGGGTTGTACTGTCTTACCGCAGTTTCCTTTCCCTGAGTCTGTAGCACAAATGACTTAGCTTCCTACCAGGAACCCCCTTCCCTGGCCACACCTGAATCTCTCTGGCCTTCTGAGGATGTCAGAGCCATAGAAGGACAAGTACATCAGTTCACTATGAAGGAGCACTTACAAATCTCTGGTCTGTACCCTTACTTGGGGCTTACGAATTCCCAGGATGTCTTCTCTACCCGCTCCCACTCCATTGCACTAAGCAGTTATGCCTAATCCCTCCTGTACTCTCCTTTCCTCTGCACTATGGTCTCAAAGCCAGAAAAACTGGCTCCAGACCTGAATCTGATATCTGCTATGTTTATGATGTTAGACATGTTATTGTACTTCTTAGGAACTGATAGGCAAAGGTCAATAAAGATAGCTATGTCACAGGAATGTTCTGGATATTATATATGATAATTTATTGGAAAGAACCCTCTGTAGTCTTCTTCTCATTTATTGACACACCTCGTTATTCCTTTTGCCAGAGCTGATTTTATTCAATTGTTAGTCTTGAGTTCTAAAGATTTTTTTAAATTTGTTTTTTGCGGTAAATGTAAAGACAATCTTTAAAAGCGACTTTGTCTTGTCTAGATGTTTTAGAAGACTACTTCAAAGCTACATATTGCCAAATAATTTCCTTCACCATGTTTGTGTGCTTTTTACTGTTTTTTCATCAGCTAGTATTACTCTAATTGTGGGAAAATAACTAAAGTTTAATTTAATACAAAAATAGTACATTTATTTCAAATAAAACCAAATGACATCATAACCCACAGTAATAAGTTGGATAGAGGAAAATGTTAAAAGAATTGAATTATTAATTCACACCAGAGTGATAAGGGCAAAACACACACACTCACACACACCCACACACTCACACCCTTTGCCAAAGCCGTCATTACTATACTCACATTTCAAATGTCACTTTTAGTTTCAGCAAAATTATATGAGCTGGCATGAGAATCTGATGTTGATCCTTTGGATTATAATGGTTTTATAGTTTTGTTTGTGATTACTTTGTAAATATTCTTAGATTTTATACCAGTGTAAGTGCTACATGCATAAGGTGATTATAATGAGATTATATATATGCATATTTGTTACCTTACAATAAAATTATCAAATCTACACTGGGGGGGGATGAGAATGTATTTTTTGCAGGTGGCATCTGTATATTACCCAAGCATGAGAAATACTGCTCTGGCTCACAGAAAGCAGGCAAAGCTCCCGGGGAGCCTTCAGAAGGAGTTTATATGGAGGCTGAAGACATATCTTTAGGCCACAATGACAAAATAAAGAGATGAGAGACACTTCCTCACCATGAGGGCCAGAAAGCTCATATTACCAAAAGACACATAAAACTCTTGGGCAGAAACCAATTAAAAATAATGAGGAGAGAATGGTTTACTGGGAAGAAAATAAGTAAAATAAGAAACCATTGTGGGGGCCCATTTTCAAGAGTGCAGGCCTGGGAGAAAGAAGATCTGATTTAGAATTCTGTTTTCACCCCACACTGAATGAATCCCATTGGCTGTGTAGCTTAATATTCTTGAGACTCAGTTTCTGCAACTTAAAATGCCTCTTGCACAGATTTGTTATGTGGGTCAAATAAAATTACAAAAGTGAAAGTACTTTGTGAGTCCTAAGGCCTTGTGTATATGTCAGTGGTGCTAATATATTTCATTTTTTTAAATATGTCCATAAGGGATCCCTGGAAATTTTTCTGATTCTTTACAATTACACATCTCAGCAAGAAGATAAAAAGCCCTAGAAAGCTCAAGGTCAGTGAAATAAGCAATTCTTGCATCTAATCTATGCTCAGATCTTGGCAAATTCAGAGCTGATATATTCTACAAAAACAAAACCTTAGGGAGATAGGTTTAGTCGTAATCTCTGACAGGGAATTTTGATTTTTGTCAATAGATTTACTTGTTGTTAATCACAAATTTTCTTTGATAGATTTGAATACATACACATTCTCATATTTTTGCACAAATATGTTTATGTATGCATTCCTATACAGCAACATCCAGGCCCGTGCATGTATGCACACTTCCACGGAAACACACACAATTGTGTGCTTTCATTTGCACAAACCACCTGCACACATGTGCCCCTCTCAGCCTTGAATGGACCCAGTTATGTGGCCACAGTGACCCACAGTCTCTCAAGGATCAGTTTCAGGCCTGCTTTATGCATGAATCAGCTTTCCCCATCTCAACCAGTGATGCCTCACTGTCCTGTTTTATAGATCCCTAGAAAGATCCCTAGAAAGCATTTTGGGAGCCACACAGATAGATTTCAAAGGTGTCACACCTGGGTTTGAATTATGACCTTGGGCAAGTGATTTGCTGTTTCTGAGCCTCAGTTTCCTTGATTGCAAATGGGGATTGTGAATACTACCTCATGGTAATGCAAACATTACATGCAATGATGTAGATGCTTCCTCTATGGCCTTTGGTGCTATTTGAAGCTGATATTTTTTATAGGGATTATATATATACACACAGACACACATAGTAAGAGACACGACAATCTTAAAGTCAAGTACAGGTCTTTATTAAGACCAGAGAAGAGAAAGTCCTCCCCCCAAAATATCGCAAGACCATCAGCTGGAGGATTTCATGGCTCTTTTTAATGCTTATCTATTACCAGCTTGGCTTTCCTTACTGCACATCTTCTTGGTTCTCCTCTCTGTAGCATCAAACTCGCTTTGCTTGTCTGAATTTACTACTCTTCCCAATTTCTCATGGCCTCACTGGATGTGGCTTTACCTCAAGGCATCCTCTCAGATTCTGAGCCTATCGTAATGACTCTGGTCTCTCCATGTTGCCAATTCCACATTTGCGAAAGAGGAATTTGATGTCAAGACTCATCTTTTTCACACCAGGCCATAAGGATTTCACTTTGGAGTCCCACAGATCTCAGATGAAAATCTAGCTCCAACATTTAAAAAATCTGTGACCTTAAACAAGTTACTAAACTCTCAGAATCTCAATTTTCTTGTAGTCACGTAGGGATAATTACAGTTTTTACTCCTGTTGGATTCTTGTGAGGAATAAATCAGATAATGTATAGGAAGTGCTTAGTCTAGTACACGATACATATTTAGTCCTAAAGAAATACTAACTATTGGTGTCAGTTCTGGCCCTAGACCAGAGGTCAAGCTAAGAATGGGTTGTCTTTTTGTCAGCTGCCCACCCTGAGCCCGTCAGACATAGCCACAGTGCAACAGAGTGTGGATTGTTTCCTGACGTAAGAGTGTCAGCAGGCCAGACTTTCTATAGCTATATCTACTCAACATATTATGGGATGTGAGTTTCCTAAAACTCTACATAAAACTGAAAGACAATGCAATACAATCAACATATACATGACAGGACTGTCAACTTTGGGAAAATCCATTCACATTCAAAATTAAAAGCTTTTCTTTTCCCTTGCGTATTCATTGCCAACAGAAAACATGAGCCATCTGTTAATAATAAATATTAAGAGGAAGACATGCACAGGATGTTATGGTGCTCTATACAAACCTGGGGACTGGTAGAAGGTGGAGCTTCCTGGAGCTGATCACATAAGTCTTGAAAAGGGAGTCAAAGTTAGCCAGATTAACAAAATTGACAATGGAGAGAGTTGGCACTCTTCGAAGAGAAGATGATATTCTCACATGCATCCGTATTATTGGTAGGGACACATCCTACCTGTTTAAAATAAGAATCTTCATCCTGCAAACCAATTTTTCACAAAAATGTTAATGAAAACCTAAGGGATTTATTTTCTCAACATGTATATTCTCCCTGAAAAGATAGTTTGGGTTCAGAATCAGGAAAATATAGGTATTGTTAGAAATTACTACTTAGAAGAATTTACTGAGAGTTTGCCAAGGATCTGACCCATAGGTTGGACTGGACCAATCTTTACCAATTATGCTATAGATTCTACAAAAGGAAGAGTCTAGAGAATGTCATGATGTACGATACAGTCAAAACAGGAACCCAAGGTACTTCAAAATTGCCCAGAAATATTTCTCGGCTTCTTTACGGAGGGTCAGACATAGTCTTAGAAGACTTCCGCTTCCACGGTGTGTTTCTCACACTTCCAGTCACTGAGGATCCCTTCCAGGGACTACTCTGAGCCTCAGGGTGCCCAAAGCTGTGTAGTCCGTGGCAGAAGGAGGAACACCTCCCCGACCTGGAGTTTCTGTTGAAGCAAGTGTCCCAGCGCAGTGGTGCTTGGCTCTCAATGCGAATTTATTAAAGAGGTATGTTTTGATTCTTTGAAAAAGCAAATATCGAATGATACAGAAGCAAAAAGGGAATAATTTAACAACCATCTGTGTGCTTGTCATTTGTAATTAACAGGTATTAACATTTTATAATATTTGCTTCACACATTGTTGTTAATAAAGTTGAAGCCCATTGCTCGGTGGCTGCTTAGTCCGTTTCATGTCACCCCTCCTTTCCGAGAGACGGCTATCAGGATGAATTTGATTTGCAATTTCCCAGTCAAATATTAAAGCTTTAATTTATAAACAACATGTTGGAGATTTAAATGTTTTATACAAATATTATCATATGATGTTTATCTTTCTGTAATTAGCTTTAATTTCACTCAACATACTAACACGCTGTTTTTTAAAGGTCTGTGTTGATGAATGTAGACCTAATTCACTCATTTTAATTGCTGAATTGTAGTCCACTGACAGATGTTTAAGGTGAGTTTCCAGATTTTCCCTGGGTTTTTCAAGGACCTGGCATCACATGCCTGATGGAGACTTATACAGATTCAGACTCAGGCGAGAGTCACTTGTGATACTGAGACATCCATTGTTCTTGGATCAAGGCTGGTTTTTGTTGTTGTTGCTGTGGTAGTTGTTCTCCCTTCTGAATCCAATTTGTCATTCAATATACTTTTTTCTTAGGATGAATCTTCACTCTACCCAAAATGCTGTATGTTAGTTCTTAAGGGCCATGCAACAACTCCCTTGACGTTTTCATGTATATCTGAGGTATATTTCTCTCTCTCTCTCTCTCTCTCTCTCTCTCTCTCTCTATATATATATATATATATATATATCTCACCAGGAAACATCATAGAAATAAGTTTCTATGGCCCATTCCTTCAATTTATCAAATATTTTCACACATGCCAAAAATCAGCAGCAGGGGGGAACAGCATCCTCAAATATACTAACAGTGCCTCAAACTGCTGCAGTTCTTTATTATGCATTGTTCTCTGTTCCCTGTAGGAATTTCCATGTATAAAATTGTTTTTAGAAAAGACTCAATATCAATACATCTTATGTTTTGGAAAATGAGAATCACATAATAGAACATGCAACATTTTCGCTCTGGTCACCAGGAAACTCAGAACCAAAATTCCTGCTAGATCACTACGGGACACTTTCTCTTGGTGCTAAAGGTCTACTCTGTCACATTTAGCTCTTTTAGAACATGTCACTTTTATTTCAAACTGACTCACTTTGTTTGTATAAAAACAAAACATCATAATGTATGTGACCATATAATTATTGTGCAAACTGGACACATTTTAAAATAAAAGGGGACAACAAAGTTAGTTAAAATATACTTTTTTGAAACATTATGCTATATAGAGTGATATGTAAATTAATCTTTTATAGCTTGGTCAGACAAATATTCATCTTCAGATATAATCTTATTTAAATAACTTCCCACTTTGAGGGAGATGCCCAGAGTGTTTTTGTGACTTTGAGCTGTCCTATGGACAGTAAAATCACTGTGACACTCCCCTGGTGGGTTGGTATAAGAATTAAGTGCCTTAATTATAGAATAATTATTAACTCATAGTAAGTACTATGTATGTATTTTGTCATTTTTTTTACCTGCTATAGGATGTAATTTTATAGTAGTGGATTTAAAGAAATAAACAAACCAATCATCATCAACAGCAAGAATAACACAATGTACCTTCAGTGATATTTTTAAAGCTGGTCTTATGAAAACTTACTTATTCAAGGACTAACATGTCAGACACCACGCTAAATGCTTTCTCTGTATAACTTATCATGTTTTAATCTTCATCACAGCACTCTGATACAGATATTTATTTCTTTATTTTACATAGGCAAAATGAGATCAGAAAGGAAGAGTTACTTTTATAAGATCACATGGATGTAAATAGCTGAATGGAGATTTATATCCTAGTCTTTTCACTCTAGGGTCAGTGCTGGTAACTACTAAGCTTCTTTATGTCAATAAGGTAAGCAGAATTAAAAAAAATAAATTAATAAACCAATGATGTTTCTTATTGGCACAGCCATTGGTTCAACTATTGAGTTGGAGAGGATATTATATTATTTCAGCAATAAATAACTTAGGAACTATAACCTGAGAGAAGGCTTGTTTGGGCAAAAGACATGATTAATAAAAATGACTGGTCCTTATCTACCAATGATTGTGATTCATCCTATGTACAACAAATTCCTCTCCTATGTTAGGCCAAGAAGAGAAGTATGTTTGACTTCACATGGCTGATCAAACCCTCTCTCTCTTGCTTGTTTTCCTTCCTTTTTCTTTCTTTTCTTTTTTTAAAAATTCTAATCCTTGTCTTCCAGGACTACACCAAGCTGTGTTGCTCTGGAAAGAAGTTGCAAAGATGACTTCTGTGCAAAATGGCACAAGCTGAATTTTTCCCAGTGCCAGGTAATACCTCACACAAGACAAACTGTGCAAACTCCTCACATTCTCTTGGTGCTTTTTCAACACAGCAGCTGCACAGACTAAATTCTGCCTCTTTCTGTAATTCCCAAAGGAACCGCACCATTAACAGCCTCTGTTTTGAACTCTCCTGCTTCTACATGTCCCATTTACCTTTCCTCTGATTACCTCCCAGAACATACTTGTCAACTAGACAATCCCAGTTCCACATTTCCCTAGCCTAATAAAGTTCTGTACTCAAATGCTGTTCTTATCCATCACATTTGCCTTTACCTCTCTCCACCCTGAGTTTGGCTTAGGTTTTCTGGACAAGGTATGCTAACATAGATCTGCTGGTAACAATCCCTCCACTTGACAAGCCCCAGAACTGATTTCTCTTAGAATTCTGTTCTTGGAGGTATCTCTTCCTTGCATATTCCCTAGGCTGGACCCAGATTATCTCTTCTTTATAGTCATAAAAGGAAATTGTTAGCAACATGACTATAAAGAATATAGATATTATCCATAGACCAAAACATATAAAAACATATAGCCAACAGGTTATCTTGATGACAAAGAATATTCTAGAATAACCCTTGACTTGCTAAAACCAGGAATACATATTGAGCCAAATACCAGCTTAGTGGCAACTAACACAATCTTTCTGACTGCATAACCATTATATCTTCTTCTTTCCCAAAAGACCCTTGTGCTAACATGACATTTGTTCAGAGTTATATTTAATTTGGCTGTCTTAAAAGCAAAAACAGATATAGACACAAACACATATTTTAGGACATAATTGTTTTCTTTTTTCTCCAGAGAAATGTTTCCTGGATGTCCTGGGGGAGTGGAGGTGAGTATTGCTTGGCACTAGTCTCTTTGTTCAGCAGGATGTTGTGCTAGTTACACTGCACATGTGGAATTCTGGAAGGAGCATATCTTACAGCCCAAGAGCTTGGGTGTTGGAATCAGCTGCCTGGGTTTGGATTCTCCCTCTGCCACTTTCCTGCTGCATGGTGTTTGTTAAGTTACTTTAACAACCTGGTCCACTTTAGCTATGTCCCACAGATTTGTGTATCCTTTATCATTTAGTTCAAATAATCTTTTGATTTCCATTTTCATTTCCTCCTTAATGTAATAATTGTTCAGCAGAAGGTTGTTTGGTTTCCATGACTTTGCGTAAAGATGAGAGTTTCTGATGAAGTTGATTTCAAATTTTATTTCACTGTGGTCTGATAACACACATGGTATAATTTTCTATTTTTTTAAATTTGTTAAGACATGCTTTGTGGCCTAGGATATGATTAATCTTAGAGAATGTCCCATGAGCTGATGAGAAAAATGTATATTCTGTGGTCTTGGGTTAGAAAGTTCTGTAAATGGCTGTTAGGCCCATTTGTTCTAGAGTTCTGTTTAATCCATGGTTTCTTTGTTTATTTTGTTTTCTGTCCTGCTCTGTCAGAGGGGTATTGAAGTCTCCAGCTATTATGGTGTTGCTATTTATCATTTTGTTTAGATCAAGTAACATTTGCTTTATCAATCCAGGTGTATCTGAGTTACGTGCATAAATATTTAGAATTGTTATGTCTTCTTGTTGAATTGTATGCTTCACTATTATATAGTGACCCTCTTTGTCTTTCATCACTTTTGTTGATTTGAAGACTAAGTTATCTGGAATCAGAACTGCCACACCAGCTTTCATTTGGCCTCTCTTTGCTTGAAATATTGTTTTTCATCCCTTCACCTTGAGTCTGAATGCATCCTTGTGGGTTAGATGTGTTTCCTGAAGACACCAGATACTTGGCTTGTGTATATTTATCCATTCAGCCAGCCTATGTCTCTTTAATGGGCAGTTCAGCCATTCACATTTATTGAAAGAATTGATAAGAAGGACAGATTTCTGTTTATCCTGTTGAGTTGAGCTTTGTTGCTTTGTTTTTTCCCTTGAGCCATTGTGGTATCTGGCCTTTGACCCTTACCTTTTGGATGATTTTACACTGGTGAGTGTTTATTGTGCTGATCCATGTGTAACACTGTTCTGAGTACTTCTTGGAGGGCAGGTCTTGTCTTGATGAATTCCCTCAGTCTTTGCTTGTGTGAGAAGGTCTTTATTTCTCCTTCATATAAGAAACTTAGTTTTTCAAGGTACAAGATTCTAGGCTGGGCATTATTTTGTTTGAGAAGAGTGAGAATAGAGCCCCAGTCTCTTCTTGTAAGGAAAATTTATATGAAGAAATGCCTACATCCAAAAGACAGAAAGATCACAAATTAACAATCTAATGAATCATCTCAAAGAACTGGAAAAGGATGAGAAAACCAACCCCAAGCCAGCAGAAGAAAAGAAATTACAAAAATCAGAGCAGAGCTAAATGAAGTCAATAAGAAAAAAAAACTATACGAAAGATTAATAAAACAAAAAGTTGATTCTTTGAAAAAATAAATAAAACTTACAAGGCTCTTGCTAGATTAATGAGAAGCAAAAAAGAAAGGACTTTAATAAGCTCAATCAGGAATAAAAAAGGAAAAATTATAACTGATACCACAGAAATATAAAATATCATCTATGAATATTATAAAAACTCTATGCATATAAACTTGAAAATGTGGAGGAAATGGACAAATTCTTAGAAACACAAATCCTCCTTAGGCTCAATCAGGAAGAAATATTCCTGAACAGACCAATATCAACTACCAAAATTGAAGGTGCAATAAAAAAATTCTTCCTAAAAAGAAAAGTCCCAGACCAAATGGTTTCACATCTGAATTTTGCCAGACCTATGAAGAAGAACTGGTGCCTATCCTGCAGAAATAATTCCACAACATCAAGAAAGAAGGAATCCTCCCCAACCTCCTCCAACATCACTCTGACACCAAAACCAGGAAAGGATGCCACCAAAAAGAAAACTGCAGACCAATATCCATTATGAATATAGATACAAAAATTCTCAAGGAAAACCTAGTAAACCAAATTCAGGTGCTTATCAAAAAAATAATTCATCACAAACAAGTGAGCTTCATCCCAGAGATGCCGGGATGGCTCAACATATGCAAATCTGTAAATGTAATTCATCACATAAATAAAAGCAAAAACAAAGAGCATATGATCCTTTCAACAGACACAGAAAAAGCATTCAACAAAATTCAGCACCCTTTATGATAAGAATGCTTAACAAAATAGGCATAGACAGGACTTACCTAAAAATGATATAAGCCATATATGACAAACCTACAGACAACATCATACTGAATGGGGAAAAATTGAAAGCATTCCCACTTAGAACTGGAACTGTACAAGGCTGCCCTCTATCACTATGTCTATTTAACATAAGTGCTGGAAGTCCTAGGCAGAGCAATGAGACAAGGGAAGGAAATCAAGGGCATCCAAATGAGGACAGAAGAGGTCAAACTATTGCTCTTTGCTGATGATATGATCTTATATCTAGAGAACCCTAAAGATTCTGCCATGAGATTATGGGAATTGATAAACAAATTCCACAAAGTGTCAGGTTACAAAATCAATGTACAGAAATCAATAGCATTCCTATATGCCAGCAATAGTCAAACTAAGAACCAAATCAAAGATTCAATACCCTTTATAACAGCAACAAAGAAAATAAAATACTTAAAAATATATTTAACTAATGAGGTAAAAGACCTCTAAAGGGAAAAGGATGAAACACTGAGGAAGGAAATAGCAGACAATGTAGACAGGTGGAAACCATACCATGCTCATGGGTCAGCAGAATAAACATTGTTAAAATGTCTATACTACCCAATGAGATCTATAGATTCAATGCAATCCCTATTAAAGTATCAACATCATTTTTCACAGATCTAGAAATAATATTTCTATGCTTTGTATGGAACCAGAGAAGACCCCATATAGAAAAGCATTCTTAAGCAAAAATAACAAATTGGGAGGCATCAATTTACCAGACTTCAAGCTATACTACAAGGCTGTAGTAACTAAAACAACATGGTACTGGCACAAGAACAGAGACATAGACCAATGGAGCATAACTGAGAACTCAGATATAAAACCACCCTCACATAGCCATCTAATCTTTGACACAGTAGACAAAAATATACTGGGGAAAAGAATCCTCATTCAGTAAATGATGCTGGAAAAATTGGATAGCCACATGTAGAAGAATGAAACAGAACCCACACATTACATCTCTCAGAAAAATCAACTCACTATGAATAACAGACTTAAACCTAAGACACGAAACTATAAGACTTCTAGAAGAAAATGTTGGAAAAACTCTTACACACACTGGCCTAGGAAAAGAATTTATGAACAAGACCCCAAAAACAATCACAGCAACAACAAAAATAAATAAATGGTACCTGATCAAATTTAAAAGCTTTTGCACAGCCAAGGAAACTATCATGAAAGCATACAGACAACCTACAGAATGGGAGAAAATATTTGCATGTTACACATCCGATAAAGGGATGATGACTAGAATCTATATAGAACTCAGGAAAATCAACAAGAAAAAATCAAACAACCCTATCAAAAAGTGGGCAGAGGACATGAACAGAAACTTTTCAAAAGAAGATAGAGTAATGGCCAACAAACATATGAAAAAACTTTCAACATCTCTAATCATTAGAGAAATTCAAAGTAAAACCACAATGTGATATCACTTAACTTCAGGGAGAATGGCTTTCATCAAAAAGTCCCAAAACAGTAAATGTTGGTATGGATGCAGAGAGATGGGAACACTCTTACACTGCTGGTGGGATTGCAAATTAGTACAATCTCTATGGAAAGCAATATGGAGATACCTTAAAGAATTACAAGTAGAGCTACCATTTGTTCTAGCAATCCCATTACTGGGCATCTACCCAAAGGGAAAAAAAAGACATTCTACAAAAAAAGACTTCTGCACTTGAATGTTTATAGTAGCACAATTCACAATTACAAAGATGTGGAAACAACCCAAGTGCCCATCAATACATGAGTGGATTAATGAAATGTGGCATATATATATCATGGATTTCTACTCAGCCACAAAAAAACCGTGCTGATCAAGCACCTCTTGTATTATCGTCATTGGTGCTGGAGCCCATTCTTCTAAGTGAAATACCACAAGAATGGAAAAATGAGCACCACATGTACTCACCATCAAATTCGTACTAACTGATCAACACTTATGTGCACATATGGAAGTAACATTCATCGGGTGTCAGGCAGATGAGAGGGGGGAGGATAGTGTGGATATATTCACACCTAATGGGTGTAGAGGACACTGTCTGGGGAATGGACAAGCTTGAAGCTCTGACTTTGGTGGGCAAAGGCAATATACATGTAACCTAAACATTTGTATTCCCATAAAATGCTGAAATAAAAAATAAAAAAATTAACAAAACAATCTGGTCCTCATTGTTACCATTTGGAAAATAATGGAAACCACCCTGGAGGGCTTTGTAAAGAATGAGATGTAATATAATATTTCAGATCAAGAACTTCCAACAGTGCTGCAATACAGTCAGTAGTCAATCAATTTTAGTAAATTTTATTTTTGTAGGAAAGCTAACGTATAGGAGGAAAAACACAGGCTCTTGAGTCACACACACCTAGGTTCTCTTTCTCCTCTACCATTTCCTACAGCTGTGATCTTCATGGAATCACTTCTTGGAGTCTCATATCCATCATCCATAAAATAAAGACAATCATACTTATTTCCCAAAGGCTCATGAATGAGAAAGTACATAAAGCTTCAGGTAAAAATAGGTGTGCAGAAAATGTTACTTCCTTTTCACCTTCTCTAACATGGGAAAACCAGTAGAATAAATGGGAGAGGGAGGAAATGAAGGCATTAGTAAAGAAATCATTTTACAGGAAGCTGTGCATGTTAGAGATTAGCTGACAAGTTGCTTGGAGCCACCCGTCAAAGTCCAAGTTCTTACTTTGCCGGTGTTCTTCCTTCCCTGCCATACCTCTGGGTGTCTTTATGCGGAACACTGTCTTGAAAGTGAAATGTGGAATTAGAACCAGTGGGTCTTCTTTTCCAATTTGCAAAACCCTCAGAAATCTGCTGAGACTACCTCCACATATTCAGTGCAAGGAATACTTCTACACACGTGAGTCTGTGTTTTTTATTTATTTATTTATTTTTATTTCAGCTTATTATGGGGGCACAAATCTTTAGGTTACATATATTACCCTTGCCCCCTGCTCCACTCAGAGCTTCAGGTGTGTGCATCCCCTAGATGGTAAACATCGCACTCATTATGTATGTATATACTCACCCCCTCCTCTTTCCTGAGTCTGTGTTTTTCTCTTTGCATTCATTCGTGTCCATGTGTGATGGTTTCCGGCATGGAGCTTAAAGTACCAGCCTTTATAGTCAGACAGATATGGATTGATGCTCCTGCTTGGACACCCTGAAATGAGTGTCCATGAGCAAGTCATTTAACTATGACTAAAAAGTAGAGATGGCAGTGGTACCTTTGGCAGAGAATATGAGGACTAACTGAGACAAAAGACTAAGAACCATAAAGGCTTGCATGCACTAAGTGGTAGATCAAAACTGATGATTATGATTAACACAACTATCAATCTTTCTATAGATAAGCAGAAATAGATCTGTGACTGTGGTTGGGTGAGAGGCATCTGTACAGGTCCCTATCTCTCTTTTTCTAAGGGACCAGGAAGAGAATCCATAGGCTTTTTGTTTCATATCTTGTTTGAAGGCATCAGAGGGCCTGGCTAACTCTCAGCAATTTTATCAGTTCAGTGCTATATCTGCCAATTGAAGCTGATCTACTATCTTTGTGCTGGCTGCCTCTGGGCAAATCCTATCCTGGGCATTGGCATGAGCTCACTCTAACTTACCAATGTCATGGAAAAAATAAGAAAATTGACTCCAGTAAAACCTGGTCCCATTCCAGCTCCATTCCTTCCTCCCTATGCAATATTAGGCCAGTTATTCTACTTCTGGGAATACTCATTTTCTTATTTACAGAATAGAATGATAATATTCACCTGTGAAGCTTACTTACAGATGTATCAGATTATATGCTTATAGAACCAAACACAGAGATCGGCACTCATTTAAACCATTCAATATGTATCTATTATGCTCCTACTGTGAGCTAGGCACTATGGAGTGACATCAGAGAAGAGGTCCATGCTCTTTTGGAACTTGAAATTACTGGAATGTAATAACCGTGTCCAGAGAATATAAGTTTTTTTCTTTTCTCTTTTCATCTCTTTATATGGAAATGCTTTACAGTTTTTGGAGTCTTTGGCCTCTTAATGTCTGTCCTCTGCCCCACCGGTGAATCTGAAGTTCAGTGTGCCTCAGGCAAGTCTATTATTTTAAAACCAGGAAGTTGATAGTGATAATTTTAAGCTCGAGGAAGTCTTGAGGTGGGAAGAAGCACACGAAGTATTGCAGAGGGTTCTCTTGTGGGAGAAGTTGGAGACCTGCCAAATGTCTAATAAGAAATGAATTTTCCTTTATTTAAAGAAGGAAATGGTACTTTCCCTCACAATAAAGGAAAGAAAGGCCTCCTCCGGCTTTGGTTACCAGCACCACCTCTCTTCTGACCGGAGGGCAACTGGGGTGAGGAACAATGTGACAGATGCAGGCCTTACCTTAGAAAGCCTCCCAGATAAGTAAAAATGGAAGGTAGAAAAGCACGTGTTATTGGCAGGAATGATCTAGAACACAGACAGGGATGTTGCAGCAAACACTGGACATGCAATATGGGTTGGTATGTTAGAGAGAAGCGCTGGGTCAGCACTGCTTCCTCTCATATCCTTGATATGGCGGCGGCAGCAGGGGCTCAGTCAGCTCCTCTCTCTGCTCTTCCGCATTTCCCAGAGTCCCCTGCAGTTAGACTGTGGCCTATGTGACAGGGTTCTGGCGAATAGGATGTGGCCAAAGTCACTAATTCAATTTCCTGAGAGCCTTCTCAGTGGCGGTTCTGATCTGTTCCCAGCCTTGGGGATTGTGCTAGAAACACAACCAAGACAAATTTCTGCCCTGGAAAAGCTTGTGTATTCTTGTGGATAAAACAGATAATGAGTGTGATGAATAAGAAAATACGTGGTAAGAAATATCACTAAGTAAAATACACAAAAATATATTTACATATATTTTATATATTATTTATTAAATATAAGTAAAAATACAAATGTTTAAGTATAAGTAAAATTACATAAATATAGGCATATACATGTGTATATATATTATATATAATATCTATGGTACAAAATATAAAGATCGTGGTAACTGCAAAACCAAGAAATAAGTTAGATAAGGAGGATGAGAAGTGCTGGGAGAATTATTTTAGAGAGGATGTCCAAGGAAATTTCATAGAGAAAGTAAAATTTTAATGAAGAGAAAATAAGGGTATTAGCCATGCAGATATCTGAGTAAAGAACATTCCATGGTTGTCGAGAAACACAAGGAGGTCAGTAGAGTGGAAGAAAAAGAATATAGTAGAGGAATGTTCAGAGAGGAAACAGAAGTTTGAGTCATCTGTGGCCTTGAAGCCATTATGAGGCTGTTGGCTTCCAGTTTGAGGGAAATGGAGAAGTCAGTTCATGAGGAGTGAAGTGTGGTTTATGTTCCATGAGAATCACTCAAATTGCTTTTTGAGAATACTCTGGAATGGGTGTGAGAGGCAGGGCATAGGCAGAAGACTAGCATGGAGGCTCCTCTAGTGCTTCAGTTAAGAGAGGAGGCTGGCTTGGGTCAGGAGGTGGGAGGTGTGGTGAGGTTCTCCATATACTTTGAAGGAGCCCATAGGATTTGCTGATGACCAAGATGTGGGGACTCCAGAATTCTTGTGCCTGAGCAGCTGGAAGAAGGGAGTTGTCATCACTGAGTTGGGGGAGATGACAGAAGGAGCATGCTCCCTGTGGTGTGAGTGATGTCAAGACTTCAGGCTTGAGATGCCCAGTGGATATCCACTTGGAGATTAGAAGTAGAAACGTGGATGTGTGCATTGGATTTGGGGGGAAGAGGTCGAGGTTAAAGATCCACAGTTGGAAGTCATCAGTGGACAGATAGTATCTGAAGCCATAAGACTGAATGGGATCCTCCTTCTTATCTTTCTGTGTGCAAGATGGTTCAGTAGCAGGCACAGTGCAAGAAGGGGATATATCAGCTTGAAGACTGGGGATGTATGAATGGATAATGGCCTTAGAGCCAGCCCACCTCCTGAGGAAGTTTTCTGAGCATCCAAGCAGAACCCAGAGACATTGAGAAACAAGAAGAAAGAAAGAAAACCACATTAGGGGAATTTTACTAATGGGAGAAAAAAAAAAGGTAAATGATTTACTAAATTATTTGGTAACCACAGACTTTCTACACAGTGACTCAGAAGGTTGTTGGTGGAAAGTGCACCTTACAACCTTGACATTGAAATGAATAATAGTAGGCACGAATGTTGTAATGAATCATCCTCTTGTTTCACTCACAAGTCATCTGGGAACTCCAGAGCCATTCTAATGACTGTCGTGGGTCTAAGGTAATTTCAATAAAACAAAAGTAGAATTGTTTCTCCACTGAAAGCTGCATTATATTTGACAGGTTAACACAGAAATCACATGATCAAATGCAGGCATAGGGCAGGCAGCATATGTAAATAAATGAAAATGTCTGAGTGTGTAGATATGAATGGTGGAGGTTTTGGCAAATTAGGATACAGCGGCTGTTCAGCTGGATGTGACCATGTGGGAATAGAGGTCTGATTTTCTTCAAATTTTTGAGAGTCTAGAAATCTGGATTTTTATGTGGGAATGTCCAATATTTAAATATTGACAAGTAGTTTATTTTACTAAACATCTGTGTACATGAAGCAAAGCATGTTTTCTGTCTAGTGGTAGCTGATTAGACACAAATTTTCGACCCTTGATTGAAGATCTTATCTACCTGTTTTTGTGTAACCATTTACTGAGAAGCTACTATGTTATTTGTGGATAGAAGTGAAACAGAACTACATATGGCATGATTGAGTCCCACCAAGTGGGGGACGTAGACAACTCAACATATGGTGCCATGCCCTGGTCATAAACTCCAGTATAATCATGAATCAAAGTGATGAAAGCTACTCAGCCATAAAAAAAAAATAAAAAGATGAATTACCTCTTGTATTATTCTGGATGAAGCTGGAGTCCATTCTTCTAAGATCACAAGAATGGACAAAAAAACACCACATGTACTCACCATTAAATTGGCACTAACTGATCAACACTAACATGCACATATGGAAAGTAACATTCATCAGGTGTCAGGGAGGTGAGAGGAGGAATGAGGGGATGGGTAAATTCGTACCTAATGGGTGCAATGTGCACTGTCTGGGGGATCAACACACTTGTCAGGTGGTGGAAAGGCAATTTATGTAACCAAAGTGTTTGTACCCCTGTAATACTCTGAAATTAAAAAAAAATGAAAAAAGAAAAGAAAGCAGACATATTTGTCTTTGTCTTGGTCCTGAGCTTAAAGGGAAAGCCATTCAATCTCTCATCACTAAGTACGATGTTAGTTGTGTGCTTTTCTTAGATGCTCTTTAGCAGGTTGAGGGAATTCCTTTCCATTTCTAGTTTGTTGAGTGTTTTTATCATGAAAGGGTATTAAATGTTTCAAATGGTTTTCTCTGTACCTATAGATATGCTCATTTTTTTATTCTTTATTGTGTTAATATGGTGTATTACATTAATTGATTTGCAGATGTTAAACCAAACTTGCATTCCCGGGATAAATTCAACTTGGTTCTGCTGTAATCTTATGTTCTTTTTTGAAAATGTTGCTTGATTTGGTTGCCTAATATATTGTTTTTTTTATTTCAGCTTATTATGGGGGTACAAAAGTTCAGGTTATATATATTGCCCATGCCCCCCAACCCCCTCGAGTCAGAGCTTCAAGTGTGTCCATTCCCCAGACAGTGCACATTGCACTCACCATGTAGGTATACACCCATCCCCTCCCCTCTCCCCCCACCTCTGTCCGATACCCAATTGGTGTTATTCCCAAGTGTGCACTTAGGTGATGATCAGGGAAACCAATTTGCTAGTGAGTACATGTGGTGCTTATTTTTTCATTCTTGGGATACTTCACTTAATAGAGTGGGTTCCAACTCTCTCCAGGAGAACAAAAAAGATGCCATATCACCATTATTTCTTATAGCTGAGTAATACTCCATGGTATACATATACCACATTTTACTAATCCATTCATGAATTGATGGGCATTTGGGTTGTTTCCACATCTTTGCAATTGTGAATTGTGCTGCTATAAACATTCAGGTGCAGGTGTCTTTTTTATAGAATGACTTTTATTCTTCTGGGCAGATGCCCAATAATGGGATTGCTGGATCGAATGGTAGGTCTTCTTGAATCTGTTTAAGGTATCTCCATATTGCTTTCCACAGGGGTTGCACTAGTTTGCAGTCCCACCAGCAGTGTATGGGTGTTCCTGTGTCTCCACATCCACGCCAACATGTATTGTTTTGGGACTTTTTGGTAAGGAATGTCATTCTGCAGTTTTCTTGTCATGTCACTGTCCTTTGTCAGTTTTGGTTATTAGGGTAGTATTGGCACCTTTTCTTCTATTTTATGGAGAGTTTGTAGAGAATTGTTTTTAAACCTTTTTGAATATTTGGTGGAAGTAAAATAAAGTGATTCCAACTGGGCCTGGGATTTCCTTCAATGGAAGGTTTATAAAATTGCTAATTTGATCTCTCTATTTGTATGTTCTATTTAAGTTTTCTATTCCTTCTTGAGTAAGTTTAATAATTTGTGTCTTTCTAGGAATTGTTCATTTCATCTAAGTTGTGTGTTCTTTTCTAATTTTGATGATGTGATTACAGTTATGTAGAAGAATATATATACACGCACAATATATAGTATTATTTCTATGTATTTTAATATTTATAATATGACATCACATTATATTTAACATAGTGATTTTTCACCTAATATATATATTTATATCTTTTAATGCTGACACAAGTAGCAATTATTTTATTTAAATATTCACAGTACTCTCTCATATGAATATCCTTCATTTTATTTATTCATTCTCCCATTGATGGATAATTGGATTTTGTTTCTAATTTATTACTTTTATTAATATAAAAAATTCTTCAGTACACCTTTTTGTACATGTCTTATTGTGCATATGAACATGAGTTTCTTTCTAGAGTATGTATGTGGAACTGGAAAAATGAAATTGGTAAATGTATTAATCAGGTTTCTTGAGAGAAACAGATCAATAGAATACACACACACATGCATACACACATGTACATATATAGATACATGTGTGTGCAGAAAATTATTTATTATGGGGAATTGGCTCAATCATGCAGAGTAAGAAATCCCATGATCTGCCATCTGTAAGCTGGAGATCCAGAAAAGTTGGTGATGTCGTTCTCACCAAAACCTGAAGGCCTGAGAAGCAGGGAAGCCAATGTGTAGTCGCAGTTCAAGTTTGCAGGCCCAAGAGCTGGGTGCCAATAGTGTAAATTCTGGATCAAGTCTGAAGGGCTGAGAACCAAAAGCGCTAATGTCTAAGTGCAGGAGAAGATGGATGTTCCAGCTCAGGAAAACAGAGCAAATTTGCCCTTCCTCTGCCTTTTTGTTCTATTCCAGCCCTCGGTGGATTGAATGATACCTGCTCAGTTCGGTGACAGTGGATCTTCTTTACTCAGTCCACTGATTCAAATGCTAACATCTTCCAAAATATTCTCATAGACATGACATACTCAGAAATGGTGTTTAACCAGCTACTGGCATGTCCTGTAGCTTACTCAAATTGATATATAAAATTAACCATCATAGTATAGGGTATGTATTTTCAAATTTACTAAATATTACCATATTATTCTTAAAAGTAAATGTATAAAATAATGTATAAATGTATAAAAATGTATAAAATAACTTGTCCTCTGAATGAGAAAGTCTTTTTCCATACACCCTTACCTGTACCTGGAATTGCAGGACTGGCATCTTAAAAGATGTCCTTTTAGGTACCCACAATCCAGGGCAGCACTGTCCTTTAGAAATTTTGAGTAGATTTTAAATGTTCTCACTACAAAAAAATAAGTATATGAGTTGATGGATCTGTCACTTAGCTTGATTTATTAATGATTAATTCCACAATGTAAACATATATCAAAACAAGACATTGTACTCCATAAATATAAACAACTATTGTTTTCCAATTAAAAAGAAACTTTTTTTTTGCCATGATGGAAGCTTTTTTTAATTTGTCCTGTCCAAGATAGTAAACATTAGTCACATGTGGCTATTGAGCAGTAGAAATGTTAATGTGACCCAGACACTGAATTTTTAATTTCATTTAATTTTAATTAGTTTAATTTTAAATGTATATAGCTACATGTGGCAGGATGCCAGGTTGAACAGCAGAGTTCTCCATGGAGAGAAAAGACCTTCCAATGCTGGTGATGTATGACAAGTGTCAACGGGGGGAAATGCAGTAAATATGGCTAACGTTCAAAGGAAGGAAAGAGCACTGTCGGGAATTTGAGGATCATTTGGAAAGGCAAGGTTTGAATTAGGAGTAAAGCTTATATTGGGAGAGAAGTCTGAGTGAACCAGTCTGCAGTGGGGAGATGAGTTATTAGCCACTAAAAATGACAGTTATGACAACCCTATACAATGTGGATAACTGCTTGCAATGCCTTATTAAGTGAAAAAAATAAAAATAAAAAAATGGTGTGGATACTTCACAACTTCTAAGAAAATAGTTTATGCACAAAAAACTGAGAAAAATATATAAAATGAGTGTGTTACAGTGGAGACTTTAAAAATTATTCTTTTGTTTTTTTTAAAAATGTCTTTTTCATGATTTCTTTTATTTAAAAAAATAATTAGTACATCTTGTGGATTTACAAGCACAAATAATTCACTGAACAATTAAAAACAAAATGTGTCCAAGTGAACAAGGTGGTATTCGAGAAAAGTCTTCAGAAAGTCTTGAAAAAGTCTAAGCATAATCTTGACTTGAATAGCAAAACTTCTAAGTAGAGAATCACACAGAGAGATTGTTGAAAGTTCCTGAGTCTGGGTGATCCTTCAGCAAGACTATATTATGACACATTCTGGATTGATTATTCTGAACTACCTGCTGTGATCTTAGTCAATACAAAGTGTGAATTATTTAAGAAACAGATTTTATTCTTTCTTATAGGAGCACGAGGCAGGCACTGGTTCCCTTCCAAGTAAAAACCAAAGAATCCGATAGAAAACATACTCCTTAAGGTTTTGATTTAATTGTTCCCTTCTCTTTGGTTTTTGTATAATCCCAGGGAAGTAGAAATTTGGTACACATTTCCAGCTGATTTATAGAGAGACAACCTTGATTTCCTCCACAGTTTTGGTGGATATGACTGGGATATCCAGCTCTTGCTTTGGTTATTCTCAAAAAGGAGAACAGATTTTTTATTATAAAATCGTAAGCTTGCTGAAAATTGAAAATATGAACAATGAACAATGAACTTGGAGGATATGTTATTGACCTGATGTCACATTTTTTCCTGAACAGTAGTATTTATTTCCTCCAACCAAGAAGATTCTTATACATAATCATAATAATATTAAGTAAAGTAACTTTGATATATTACTACCATGTAATCTCCAAACTCCATTAAAATTTTCTAAATGTGCCAATAATGCCCTTTCTAGTGAAAGGGTCTAATTCAGAATCACATGTTGCCATCAGTTCTCATAGCTCTTTAAACTATTTCATGCTGAGACAGTCCATCAGTCTTTTCTTGAAGTTCACACTCTTTACATGTATTAAGATTACAGGCAAGTTAATTATACAATGTTCTTCAGTTTAGGTTTTTCTAATATTTTGTCATGATTAGTTTCACATTACACATTTTAAGCAGGACTGTCAAGAGTGATACTGTGTTCTTCCCATGGCATCTGAGGCAGGTTGAATTCTCCAAGGTGGCTCCATAAAGATCTTGCATGCCACATGCTGTTCTCACCTATTGTCGATTCTCATCCTATTGAAAGGAAGGATCTGTTTTCTCTTCCCTTGATGTTGGTGGGCCTATAACTAAATAGGATCCAATGCTGCCTATCTTCCAAAGCTGGGTCACAAAAAGCTGTATATACCTTCCTCCTGGTCTGTTTGGGACCCTCACTTATGCCCCAGCTGCAATCCGCAGCCTCTGATTGTTCTCTGTTGAGGCTTCAGACATCATGGAGCAGGGGCACATCTTACTACAAAACCCTGCTCTGGGCCATCATGGCTCTCCCCAACCACGTGTAGATGCCAGTTTTGCTCTGCCCCACCTGATGGCTTTAGAATTAAATTATTTAAAAAGGGAAGGGCATGAAAGGGAAAGGAAGGAAAGAGAAGGAGAGAGGAAAAAAAAAGGGAAGAACAGATGTTGGAGTTGGTAAATTGTGTTTGTATTCTAACGTTGCCATTTAAGGTATCATCTCTGGCTCCCTGCTAAACCCAGGACTCTCGGTTTCTGCATCTGTAGAGTACAGGTAATGATAACATGCCTCTCACATGAGGCTGTTGTGAGGGCTGCTTGCTCCACTCCCACCAAAGCTGAAACAGATAGGCCTGCTCTAGAAGGCAGAGGCTTTTTACTTATCTTCGTATACCTAATGCTTAGCATGGTAAGCATTCTATTAATATAAGAAATAAATCAAATTACATAAGGAATGAGTAAATTATATTAAGAACTTTATAAATTGGGAAGTGCCACATGAGTGATGGCTGTGCCTATCAAATAAAATTTTCTATCTCTGTGAAATATTCAAGTGCATATATATATATATATATACACACACATAGGTATATATATAGATATAGTATATATAGATATAGATTGTCATTTTCAAACTTAATATTTCACTTCTAGCTTCATTTCTGGCATATGATAGGTTCTCAATAAATATGAATAATCAACTAAATGGATATGTGGATGTGTAGATGTATGAATAAATAAACGATTAATAGATGTTTTTAAAAGAGGCTATTCTGAACTGATTTAATTTTTAGACCTTGCCCAGATGGAAGCCACTGAGAGTGTCATGTGAACAAAATGGAGAAAGTGCTTGGCCAGCAACACAGTACAGAATAGATGAGAGAGGTGCCAGTTCTTCAGTTGAATGTATTGTTTAGGTGTCATAAATGGAAAGTTTAGATTCAGAACTGTTATATTGGCATAAGAAACTGAATGTGATTATTATACTGGCAATTTATGCAACTGTTTTGCAATATACTACAGGATAAAGTCCAAATTTCTGAGTATGGTATACAAAGTGCTTCCCCATCTGGCTGCAACCTATGTCTCCAGCCTCATCTGGCATTTCCCTTTCTGTCTTCCTCTTTACATGTGGGCATCGATTGAACATTTCTCCTTTCTCAGTACTTTTCTTCTGTTGCAAAATGGAAATGATAATAACTTCCCTGACTGTCCCATTGGATTGCTGAGACTCAAATGATACAAAGCATGACAGTTAGTAAAAGTTATTTCATCCATTAAATATTTGCTAATTATCTGATGAGTGCCATAAATGGCAAAAGACACTGGAGATGAACAAGCTAGAGTCCTCATCCTCCAAGTGAAATGAGAAATACAGACATTAGAATGGTCATGCCTGGTAAAATGCAATCAGTGCTATCAATCTGTATTGTGGATATTGTTGGCACACATTTAGTTATTACTTTTTACTCAGCAAATATTTATTGATCACCCTCTATAAGCTAATCTAGTTGGCAGCATTAACATTGTTCAAAATATATAGTCTCTTTCCTCATAGGGTTTATTTATATTAGTACAGTGAACAGGCAATAAACAAGCAAATGAATAAATCATATTATTGTTCTTGGAAATAAATGCTATGAAGAAAAATAAAATAAAATGAAAGAATAGAGACTAATGGGAGGCAGAGACAAGTTTGTTTGTCCTAGGGAAGGAAGGCCTTGTCCTAGGGAAGGAAGGTCTCTCCCAGGGGGAAATCTTGAGAATGCCTCACAGAACTAGGGTGGGAGCTTTGCAGATGATGAAGAGGAGGCAGAGGGAATAGGGGATGAGGGGCTTCTGAGATAGGAGTGTATTTGTGAATTATAGGGACAGCAATAAGTCAAGCAATCAGAGCAGATTGAGCTCTGCGGTGTGAAATGAAGCTGGAGGTGTCAACAGTATCCAGACCACGAAGGAACTGGTCTATAGCAACAGTTTAAATTTTTTCTACGATCACATTGACTGATTGACTCAGTGTTTATTGAGGTTTTGAGTAGAAGAGTGACATGATCTGATTTATATATTGAAATGAAAATAAGCAGTACGGGAGCAAGAATGGAGGATTTTGTAGAATTCAATGGGAGAGGATGATGGCTTGAGCTTGTGGTAGTGGTAGCATTGTTGAGAAATGGTCAAATTCACAGTAGCTGTGGGACATAACCAGTGAGGACTTGCTAATCCACTGGACTTGGGAAGTGAGAAAAGCAATCAGGGGAGTGCATGACAGAGAGTAAGCAGAGCTCAGGGGAGGGATGGGCAGCTAAAACTAAACGTCTTTGTTTCCCTTTTATTTAACTGGACCTTTAACCTTCATTCTTTAGGCATTATCTCTATTTTATTGTTGGGGGATTTTGGCCTCAGAGGTTAGAGTATCTGCTCAAGGTCGGACACCTAGTTAGCAATCTATCCACCAACAGAAGGCCATTGTTTATGAGGCTGTAATAACCATGCATGGAAAGCCATGCACACGAGCCAGCACCACAGCCAGGTGCCGTTGCCTCACGCTAATCAGAGGAGGACAGATGCATATGCAGGTGATCACTTCAGAATGCACAATAGGTGTCTGAAGAAGGATGATGTCAGTATTGGCTGGGGAAGTGAACAAGGTTACACTCGTCTTGAGCAATCAATGGAATTTTGATTAGTGAATGAAGATAAAAAATGTTACTCAAGGTCAAGACACAAAGCTGAGAATAAACATGGGCATATGATGACAACTCACAAGAAATGGTGAATAGTTTACAAATGGATAAATTGTTATTCCTTCATTTATTCATTAGGGTAACAAACCCAGACCAACTACTCACTCCACGACACACCATGCCAAACACTGGAAGGTGGAGGCTCATATCTCTATATACAGGTGAAGTGACTGATATTCTCAGGGAGTTACCTACAAATCCTAGTGTGAAAAGGGACATGAAAGAAATGGAATTGAAGTTCACGACATCTTATTCCATATTCATCAAAAACAAGGTAGAGGGCAAGGAATAGTATAATCAAAGGGTAGGCAAGAGAATGGAGAAAGCCTGGAAAGTAAGAACAGCATTGTGAAAGATGTGGAGGGAAACAAATTGTCTACTGGAGAGATTGGGACAATAGCCAGGATGAAGGCTTTTGCACAATCCTTTGGGTCCCATTTCTGGAGACCACAGACTCTGCCCAGATAACTGGATGACTAGGATTTTATGTGAATGATGACGTCAAGAATAATTTCTTTTTTTTCAGTTTTATTAAAATATAATTGACAGACTAAAATTGCACATATGTAGGCTTACAGCATGATATTTTGATTGCATATTATTTATATGTATTGTGGAATGCTTACCACTATCAAGCTAACATATCCATCAGCTCAATATTACCATTTTTATGTGTGGAGAGAGCATTAAAGATTAACTCTCTTTGCAAATTTCAAGTATACAATATTGTGTTATGAACTATAGTTACCCATGCTGTATGTTGGATCTCCAGAACTTATGCAACTTGCTTAACTGAATCTTTGTACCTTTTGACCAACATCTTCCAATTTCCTCCGCCTCCCAGCTCCTGAGAGCCACTATTCTACTCTTTACTTCTATGAGTTCACCTTTTTAAGATTACATATGTAAGTGAGATCATGCCGCATTTGTTTTTCTATGCCTGTCTTATTTCACTTAGCATAATGTCTTCCAGATTCATCTATATTATTGCAAATGGCAGGCTGTCCTTTTGTAAAGCTGAATAATATTACATTATATGTGTGTGTGTGTGTGTGTGTGTGTGTGTGTGTGTACACCATATCTCCATTCACCTGTCAATAGCCAATTAGATTGATTCCCTATCTTGGTTATAGTGAATAATGCTGCAGCAAAAATAGTTTATTATTTGCTGCAGAACAACTGACATGTATAAAAGCACTCTGTGATTAAGTAGGTAAACACAAACAATCATTGTTGGATAATCATGGCCCTGAAGTCAGAAGACTTGATTTCTGGATTTGGCTATGACACTAATTAGATTTGCCACCTTTGCAAGTCACTTTCCTTCTTTGGTCTCAGTTTGCTCCTCCAGAAAATGAAATCTGACAACATGTGGCAGTGTGATGCAATGGTTAAGAGCTTGGATCTAGAATCAGAAAGAAGTGTGTTTCTTTCACTCTAGCTCCACCACTGCATAACTGCATGACTCTCAAATTGCCTCAGTTTCCTCATCTGTAGAATAAGTGTATATTTCTTGCAAGGTCAGTGTGAGGGTTAGGTGACATAACGAATACAAATATTTAGCACAGTACCTGGGATATACTAAGTGATTAATATTATGTGATTATATTAGCGTGTTAGTATCAAATTACCTTATATTTTATATTATGCTATTCTGTTAATATTATTAATAGAATAAATAAATGTTTTATTATCATATACTGCTATCATATTGTTATTGTTGCTTCAAGTATATTCCCATTCTTCATGTTGCATGAATTTAACTTGCATGCTGAGTGGTGCACAACCAAGAACTGCTGTGTTTCTTGGAATTTTCTTAACAGGGACAATGTTAGTAATGTGATTACATAAATGAAATTTTAAAACTCTCAGAGGAGAACTAAATACCTCTGTGGACATTTTATTTTTAAAAACAAGTTTTCTAAATATCCCCAGGTCTTTTCTGTGTTCAAAAACAATTAATACTTTGAGAAATAATTAAATCTCTTTATAGTCAAATGACATTTTTTAAAAAGCATTGATGATCTGCATGGGATTTTGGACAACTGTTTAAATACAATGCACCAAAATAAGTAAACAATTGAATAAAATAATATAATAGTTCTTCACTTGAGGGAACTTTATGTATCTTCTAACTGCCACTATCCTGAAATTAGCTGAATTAAGGGGCAGGAAGTTAATAAAAGTATTTTTATAATATTTATGGGAGAATATTTCAGCTCCTCACTTCAAAAATGCATCATTTTTATGTATGCTTTTAAAACACACAGTAACATTTTCTGTGTAAGTCTGTGTGTGTGTGTATGTGTACATTTACACCCATGCATGTGTGTGTGTCTGTGTCAGAGTCAGGCATGAGACATTATGACAATATGTTAAGGCTGCACAAGAGCCTGGTGATGGACAAGACAGAAAATAAAACTCTTAGCATCAGAAATAAGAACCAAAAATCCTGGTTATTCAGAACCATCCAAGATAAGGACAAATAATCTATTTTCTTCAGAGCTATCCTTTTTAATGTTCATAACTACTACTTTTATCAAAAATTAACACTGTTTAAGTTATGCTGTTTAAGAAGTGATCAATAAATTTAGAAAGAATTCCATTGATGGTGTATGTCATTATCAATATCCATGATTAAAATAAAATTAAAAAAAATTCATGCTGAACACATGAGCTCCTCATGGAGGGCATTCTTGCTTGGATTTTCAACTAAAGCTCTGGAGTCTATAGCTGCACTGTCCAGTATGGTAGCCACTAGCCACACGTGGCTATTGAGCCTGTGAAATGTAGTCAGTTTGGACTGAGATGTGCTTGTGAGTATAAAATGCACATTGAATTTTGAAGATTTAATAAAAAAAGTAAACTGTCTCATTTATAATCTTACACTGCTTGTATGTTGAAATGGCAATATTTCGAGTATATTATATTTAAGAAATTCACTTATTTCCTTTTACTTTTTAAATAAATTAGAAATTTAATTGCATTATATTTCTATTGGGCAATGCTGGTACAGAAAAGTTGCTGATTTAAGGAGCTTACAGTCTTGCTGGGGTAACAGTATTTAATAGATCAAAAAGTTAATGTGTATGGTCATACATAACCATATGCCAAGCTATGTTATTTATACATACAGTATTATTTGGGATCAAGCAATAATTTTTTTTTTAACTAAAAGCTTTTCAACCTAATGAAGGTTGGGATGACAGAGCACTAGGGAATGCTTATTGTTGTTGTTGTTTTGTTTTTTGGCCAAGGCTTTCAAGATTTCCCTTCCTTCCCAAAGAGAAAGTTAACATTATTTGCCTCTCTCTCTCCTATGCATTTTTAGAATGATAATAAAAAAATTATAATGATATAAAATGCCTTAAAAATGTACCTTATATAAACATATAAAATACTTTATATAAAATGATATAAAAATGCCTACCAAGTACCAATCACTGGAATAGACATTTGACATTTGTTTTCTTAATATAAGTGAAAATTGCAGACTCATCTATTAAAAGTCATAACTCCTTTAGATTTTGACTCTATCTTATACATACAAGGCTTTGCAAATTATTATTGCTTAGTAAATATTTGTTGGATGGATGGATAATTAAGTATTGCATACAAACAGTGCCTCTCAAACTTGAGAGTATGTACAATGGAATGAGATCTGGGGGTTACTCAATGACCTGCCTGGGATATGCATGACCAAGTACAAAACATACCACATCTTTCCAGAGAGCATACATTTACTTAATGGCACGTAATTTAAACCACATTTTTACATCAAAGGAAAAATGGAAGTATTGTGTGAGAGACTGTCAAAATCTAGTAAATTTTTAAGATAGAGCAAATGAGGAACTTCAAAGGAATGCCATTCCCATTCTGTGGCAGACATTTTAATGCTAAGTCCTCAGCTCTGACACTTTCACTTTTCACTCATGAGCTGGTCCCCAACTATACTTTGGTGGGAAAGTTTGCATGGAACTGCTCACAGTGAGCAACCACCATCCTTAATAAAATAGAACCCACTGGTGGCAGGGACCCTGTGGGGGTCCTGAGTTCTTGTCTAGGATACCTCATACTCCAAGTAGCTTCAAAATATCAGAGGCTTCCTTCCTTGGAGATGTGGTGACATAGATAGTTTCTTTCTACATTTTTGCTGTAAAGATACCTATATTTCCACTGTGACATCACAACCTAAAACTCTGATTCACCAGAATTGACAATTAAATTCTCAATATCCTTACATTTTCCTTTCTGGCCTTATCATATCCCCTGGAGCAGCCAAGCTGCCCTCTGTGATCTCCTTTAGCCCAAGTGTCACCTTCTGTGTGCCTCCTGCCTTAAAAGGCTTTGACTCAGCTGGTTGGTTAAACAGGGAAAAGATGCATATTAATGTTCCTGGCCTGGTGGTAGCCCTAGTACAACACTTCAGCTCAAGTACCACTCCTGGCTTCTTTTCCTCCCCTTGACTGTTGCTTTCTATGGGAGGAGGGTCTACCTCTCTAAATGGTGAGTTTGGTAGACAGAGCTGAGCATCTTTGGAACAGCCCACTTTCCTATACCTTTTAGACACATACATTCTAGTCTGTTCACCACTGTGCCCCTGTGGGCAAGGCTCAGAGTGCTCCTTTTATGCCAGGGTGGGTGAGTCTGTCTAATTTAGTGGGAAGTATTTGCAAACTCATATGGCTGCAGATGTGTGTTCATGTCCTCCGACCCTGACTTAGTTAGCTATGAAGCTGATTATTTGGACCTTCATTTCTCTGATCCTTATGTTCTTTTCACGCTTATTTTCAAGCTCAGGAGAGGAAGAGGGGTATGATTGATGGGCTTCTAAATCTCCACTGGACCTTGGCAAAGCATGAAGGGAGTGTGAAAGAGGAACACATAGAGTATCATCATGTCCAATGAGTGGGTTTATAACAAACACCTACTTCACTTCTGCTTGGGGAAGTGAAGCTGCCATCTTGTTGGCCTTGTGTGAGGCGGGAACATCCTTAACTCCCACCAGCTAGAACATACTTAGGCTTCCATGGACTCCCCATCTCTAAGTCAGACCCAACAGAGACTGTCCTTTGAGGGCTAATTTTCTGTCTTGGACTTGTGTTAGTTCACAGGATTCACACCAAAGGTGAACACCTCCGGAGAAAATTGTATCTATGTGGCAGGAGGCTCGGAGAGATCCATAAAGCAATTGCTACAAGATGGGGAACCTTGGGCCAAGGTGGGGGTAAAGACGGAGACAGAGACAAGTGGCATAGAAGGGTCTTTCTATCTCAAAACGATCACCTGAAGATAACTTGAAATCTTGCTCTTGTTCTTACCTGTCTTCTCCTCCCACCAAAACAGATCTTTAAATAGACAGTGTTTCCAAAGGTTTTTTAAAGTCAAATTTTCTGAAGTTAGTACCAGGTGAGGAGGGGGAGCAGAGGGTAGAGACTGCACCTTAAAATAGAGTGGCTTGAAGGGAACCCTGCCATCTACTTATGGCAAATTTTAAGAGCCGCAAGGACTGGCTTCTTTGCTTCAGAGATTCCACAACCTTCCTCAGTTGGAAATGATTTCAAACATCCTATGTCCATGGAGAGGAAAGTGCACATTGTAAAGCAGGTTCACGTGCACTGCTTACCAACTTGTCTGAGTCCAGCGAGACAAAACACTCACCCACATGAGTTACAAAAACACTTTATTACTTACAGACACGAAACTAGGGACAACAGAAGCCTGGATCATGGTAAGCCTGTCCCCCAAGGCTCAGGAAAGATGCCTGGGGCCAAGTAAGTCTCATCAGCACATGCCTAATTGGTACCACAGCTGAGAGATGGTAGAAGGCAGCCCAACCTGGGTTTTATATCCTGCAGAAAATGCGACACTCTGGGCTGAAGCAGTGAAGACATCCTTTTTTGGAGGGAATTGAAACAGAACCTGGGATATTCCAGTCAGTCCCTCTTTATGTCAAGATATTTCATTTCCAGCACGTTCTACAGTTATTCTTGAGAATTACAAATGAGAAAGAGGGTAGAACAGGGTTGGTCCAAGGCCACTGTCCTACATACATGAGAACAGGAACACAGAACCATTGGCTAGAAGCTGCCACTTGATGACAGGTGAGGATCATTTTATACTATGTGAATGTAGCTTTCAGAAGGTTATTATAGATCATCAGCATCAGCTTACTTGTTTTGCAGACTCATATGGGGTCTCCCTAACAGGACAATGAGCACCAATGAAGGGGATTCTGGGTCTAAAACCAAGTCCCTTTTGACAGTCAGTCTCTCTCTGCCACACTTGCAAAATAAAATGTAGAGATCATACTTTGCATTAAGCTACCTTTTAAATTTCTACTGAGTTTCCATATTTTTAAGAAGATGCTGAAATTCCTTATGCAATTCTTGATGACTATGTAATTGTCTGATTAAATCTCTGGCTGAAAGGTTTAATCTAAGTGTGAATGTGGAAAAAGTTTGGCACATGAATATAAAAAATGTAAATAAATTCTCACTTGAACATAATCAAGGTAGAAAAGATTGATCTTTTTTACTGAGGAAGTTTGTTTCATTTAGAGAAATCTTGTATAAAGTGAAATCATAACTTTTATTTGGTTGTAAATGATGATACTAAACACTGTGGGCCTTAAATCTAAGGATTCCAGGGGAAAATCTGAAACATTTAGTGTTCTAAATTATGGCATTGAATCGTCAGAGGAATCTGTGCTTTAATCCTTCAGCACGAAATCCCCTCTGCGCTCCATTCTCTTTTTGTCCATCGTTCTACTTATCCCAGTTTTCCTCTTTTTCCTTTTTATCAAATTATCATGCAATGAAGTTGACTTCTTAGTGTACAGTTCTATAGAGCTTAACACATATGTAGATTTATTTAACCGGCCACCAAAATCAGGATTCAGAATAGTCTCATCATCCAAAACAACTTCTTTGTATTAGTCCTTGATGGCCACAAGTAATATCTGATAACCACTGATCTGTCTTCTTCCCTTCTTTTATAGATTGAAAAATAATATAATTACTTTTAAGAATTTTGTTAAAATTTTGGAAAGGATGAGCACAGACTAGCAACTCTAGTAACAACATTTTTTTTTTAAAGAATCAGGTCAATTTCGAAAATTTTCTACCAGCTTTTCTCAGCTATGTGACTTTATTTGCATTGTGGTACCACAGCAATGATATTTGTGACTCCCAATTTCTTCCAAGGGTATTCTACAACTAGCAGTACATTCCAGGTGTGCAGGAGAGAGGTCAATTCACTGCATACAATGGATGCTTTGGGGTTTCAGAACTTCTTTTGCATATGAAGTTGCAAGAGCCTACTAGACTAATTGTTAAACAGTTAGGAACTTATCCTAGAATACAAAACCAAACAAAAAAAACCTAGCATGCAGGCAATGATTTATACACAAGGAGGTCCATCAAAGAGTTAAAAAGTAGGAAGAACCCACATGTTCTTCCTACTTCACACCCCAATAAAAGTGAATGGCATTAATAAAATGATATTTATGGATGATAAAATACTTTTCAGTCATTAAAATAGCTAAAGTCTTAAAATATGACATGAGAAAAGAAAGCGCTCATGATATACTATCCAGTGAAGGATGTGTGAAGTGTAATGGGGCAAAAACATAGCCATCATTTGTCCACATAAAGAGTATGGCCAGTGGTGACCTTTTATTTGTAAATGAGTATCATTTTGGTCTCTATATCATTTTTTTTCTTTTTCAAATATTGTATAATAAACAATTGTTTTCTCTAATATCATATATAGAATAATAACTAATAATCTAACAATTTTCTACCACTCATGGATGTAATAGTCTTTCTAATGTGTCAGCTTACCTAGGCATCAGTCTCCACTTTTCAATCAAACACTAAGCTAGGTGTTGCTGAGAAGGTGTTTTGTCGATGTGATTAAAGGCCATAGTCTGTTGACTTGAAATAAGGGAGATTTTCCCCAGATAATACTGGTGAGCCAGATTCAATCAGTTGAAAGTTTTTAAGAGCAGAGCTGAGGCTTCCCTGAGGAAGAAGAAATTCTGGCTGTGGGCAGCAGCATCAGCTCCTGCCTGACAGTTCCAGCCTGCCCCTCCCAACAGCCTGCCCTACAGATTTCAGACTCGCAGAGCCGGCCCCACAATCGCATAAGCCAATTCCTTGCAATAAAACTCTTAATATATATCTCCTACTGTTTCTGATTTTCTTGTTGAGCTCACACTGATATAATGGGCCAGGAAGTGTGCCAAGAAGATCATGTGCAATCACTCATGTGTTACATGCAATTATTCTCTGCTGTGTTTTGTATCCCCCAAGAAGCTGATTCTGAGACAAGTAGTTTATTCAGAAGACAATCCCAGAAAGTACAGATAGGAGGAGAATGGGAAAGTAAGACACGGAAAAGAAGGCAGCAAATAAATGATATGGTATTGAGCAAGTTATCCCTGTGGGCAACTAGAGCATGCAGTAGTGGAACTCGGACACTGTAAATTGCTCCAGAGTTGCCTCAACCAAGGGATGAAAGTGCATGCATATTTACCAACCAACTCTCCAGTCATTATTGGGCCAGAGGCATTAACATCTTCCACACCCAGGACGTCTTCTGCTCTTGAGCCCAGAGACTCCTTGCCCAGGAAAAAGACCCAGGAAGGAGTTGCAATGATGATTTTTATAGGTCTTCATTAAAGACAAAAGCTGAGGGCACTTGGGGTTGGTGATGTGTAGACAGCATTTGCTGCATTTTCCTCATTTTTATAGATGAGGAAACTGAGAATAGGCATTTAATTTATTCAAGTTAAATAACTAGTAAGACTCAAAGTGAATCGGTCTCCAAAATCCTCTTAAATGTTTGCTACAGAGCATATAACTAATAATAATAAAATTAGCACAGAGAGCAACATTCATGACAATGGAGGACTAGATGGGCTGTTGTCACTCCCTTTCTTGTATCACACTAATTTTTAGGAGTGTCAGCACTAACTGTTTCTCCACACCGAACTAACTCAAATTCTTATATTTTTAAGACTCCAGATTCTTCTCTCATCCCTTCTTGGTAAACACTCCAGGGTGTGCCTTGAGCATATTAGCAGAGGTGGGAGAAGTCTGCAGTTGGAAGCGTGGGTGTCTCGGTGATGCTTCACAATGAGGACCTGGAAAGATTGGTGCATGTATTTTCTTTCGCCCTCTTTTTCCTTATCAGGAACTTTCTTTTACCATTATGTTCTCTTAACACTGAACTCATCTGCATCATCTCCTTAATGTCTAAAGCAAATCTTTCATCACTTCATGAGACGTCTGCAGCACCTTTCTGAGTACTGTGCAGGCACTATTAGGAAGACAGATGTTGAGGAGAGAGGAAATCACGTTTATTTAAATACTTCCTATGTGCTATTACTCCAGATTGTGCATCTTAAGTATTTTGCCTTATTTAATGAGTAGTATTAATTCCATTATATAGGTGAGGAAACCGGGCATCAGAGAGACTGGATATCATGAGGAGGGACGTGACTAGCTGAGATTCAAAATCATGGCATTTATTCCCACAGCACAGGTTCTTTCCATCAAGCTATATATAGGGCCTGACCCAAAGGGACTGGATTATAGGCTACAAACTATGTTATATAAGAGATCTCCTGGGAGAAATGCCAGAAGGCTGAATTTGGTCATTGCCAAAAGAATAATTCAGGCAAGATGTGTTATACATTTCCTATTAGGGAGTCTCAGGAATATCTCTGTAGAGAAGATGGAGTTTGCTCAGGGTATGCAAAGAAAGACAAGTGAGCAAGATGTGCACGTGGAGAGTGTGGGAGTATAACTGCCCTTGGTGCAGGAGCAGCGGTGGGAAATATTTATTGGTTCTGAGCGCTGAATGTGTGCAGTCTTTTTAATTTATGGGCTTGTAATTCTACCAAGCCCCAGCTCAAGATGGCTCTCTTGTGAAGCCTACCCTGAACCTCTGAGGGAGTCTTGTCTATGCTCAGAGCATTCTCTCATATTGTGCAGCACAGTAGTCTGGTGTGGGGGTTCTGAACCTGAGATACAGTGCTTGAGCTAAAATCAGGCTCTACTTTTCCCTAGCCATGATCTTAACAATTTATTTAGTAAATTCGTACTCCATTTTTCTCATATGAAAAGTGGATAATAATGACATTTGGTCCATAAGGATGTTATGAAATCAGTATGTATATGGCACTTAGACCCATGCTTGGTATCATCTTCTAGACCCATAGTTCTCACCTGGGGTGATTTTGCCCAATCGTGCAAACGTGAGAACAGGAAGGCAAACGTGAGAACAGACCAGTCCAAGGTCCTGAGTCCTTGACTGTAACTCCCTTCAGAGACAGTGATGCCCTGGCTGTGCCCCAAGTCTGGGAAGAGGGAGCAGCTTTCCTCTGTGACGCCTGTCAGGTTGAGCCTTTATCAATTACATGGGATTTTGGCCAGAAGCCGGACTCCTCATGAATGAATTAATTAATGAGTAGAGTCATAGATCTTAAAGGGAAGTAAATCTATCCGAAGTGTACGTGAACAGGTATGTGCCTGAAGTAATTTTCCCTTTAGCCAACACAAATGGTAATGACCAGTACTTGTGGATTTGGGAATTATTATGGGTAATAGGAGGGTAAATCAACCACTCTACATTTCTATCATTACTACAAATTTTTCAACTAAATGTATTTTGTTTTCTTACCTGACCTGAGATAGCATAGGAGGCCATTTGAAGTTTCTGTTTGTTTTTACATTTTTATTTTTTTAATTTATTTTTATTTTATTTCAGTATATTACAGGGGTACAAATATTTAGGTTACGTATATTGCCTTTGCCCCACCCGAGTCAGAGCTTCATGCATGTCCATCCCCCAGACGGTACTCATTTGAAGTTCATTCTGGCAAACTGGCTACACACACCCAATTTCAGGGAGTAGAGTTTAATTGTTTATAACCAAACTCAGGCCCAGTGGGGAAGCTGTTTTAATTTAAAAACACTAAAATAAAATAAAAGTTCTGAAAATTGTGACATAAACATTTTTTCACTAGAGACAGTCTAGAGTGAGGCTTCCGTGTGGGTCTCTAGAAGTAGATTGGCTGGGTGTCTCTCTGATAATGCTGGCTCTGACATTCATAGGCTGTGTGACTTTGGAAAAATTACTTGGCTTCTCTGTGCCTAATGTTTCTCCCTATAAAATGAAAATAACAATAGTATTGCTTGTGAGGATTCAATGTGTTAATCTCTGTAAAGATTCTTAGGAGAATAAATCATGTATAGTAATTCCTGTGCAAGTGTTTGCTCTTCTAAGGTAGGTATGATGTCAAGAAATACTTCTTCTGCTGTGAAGTCACCATTCATCTGGGATCTGAAGGGAAAGTAGTTTGGCAAAGCAGAGAGTGATGTAAATACCAAATAGAGAGAGTGCAGTATGTACTCAGAGCTGGAGAAAACACAACCTATGGTGGAATGTATTATAGGATTTGAGGATACTGAGATGGGAGGATGAGGAGTAAGCAGGTGATGAGTTTTGCACGTCAGGCTTTAGAATTGTATCCCAAATTTGTGGATTTTTATTGACAGGATGCAACAGGGGATTGAGAAAGTCAGAATTTTCTTGATGTTTTCTCACCTGCTGCTAATGCTCCTAATTCTACGACTCTCCATCTTTACATGTACATTTGGCATAAGCTGTAGTTCCTCCAATATCATTTGCAGCTTCTCTCTGCTAACAAGACTCAAATTTGCACTCCAGGTCACTTCTGTCACCAGCTACAAAAATGTGGCTTTTTCTGTGCTGTCTTTAGGCTGCTACCCTGGACCCAGAACACGTGGTTTGGGGGCAGGGGAAAATTAAGACTCCCAGATTTTTCTCTGCACTAAAAACATAATGGTAACTCTCTTTTTATATGTAATTCAAAATGCAATTTTATTATTTTGAATTTATGACATCAAAACAACTTTTTAAAGTAAATATCCTAGCTGTGTCATTCTAGAGAAAGTATATTGCCCTCGAATTTCTCTCTCTTCTCCCATGCCTCCTTTGCTTCTGCCCTAAGTGCATGTTTAGTTTTAAACTGAAAGAAAAAAAATCCAGCCAGACTTTAGGGTTTTTAACTAATCACCCCAGAAAGTAATTGGACACCCTGGGTTTTATCAAAGAGCCTGTGAGTTGCACCTTAAAAATCAGTGGGAAACAGTGACAGAGAGTGTGAAGCAAAGTAAAATATGAATGGTTGATTATATAAAGAATACCAGCCGGTGCCAGCCCCTGCACACATAGTGGACTTTGCACCAGATCCCTGACTTCCTGAATGCTACTGTGGATGGACTTATCCACAGCCAGTCCTTCCACATCCACACAGTAGATGCAATCTCATTGCATTGTTTCAGCAAGTCTCCATTCTTTCCTCTGCATGGTTAAATGTTCCCTCTATCCCCATTGTTCCCAACAGCATCCAGACATGCTGCTATGTATCTCATCTTAAAAACAAAGAGAAAGGAAAAAAATCCTTTGGACCACATTCTCCTTAACGGGTACTACCACTCTTCTCTTTGTAGCAAATGCCTTGAAAACAGTGGTCTTTTCTTCCTGTGTTCGATTCCCCTCCTCTTTCCCTCTTGTGCACTCTGTGGCTCCATCAGTCCCCTCCTGACAATCCCAGTGCTCAGTCTGACTCCATGGTCAGTTCTCAGTGTCCATCTACTCAGCAACATCTCACACTATCACTCCCTCCTCCTTGAAATCTCATCTTCACACGGCTTCTAACTTAGACTTCTCCAGGTGCTACTTCACCTCTAGCGGCTGCTCTTCATTCCTCCATGGTGCACTCTGCTGGCGTCTCCTCCCTCATGTGGAACCTGCAGGGCCTCATGGCTCCAGCCTGGTACGTTGTCCTTCTCTTTCCATACTCCCTCCCGTGTTGCACTCGTCCAGTCTAATGGCTTCATTTTCCATATTTTTTATTGTCTATATTAAAGGTGGACAGCATGTTTGATATACTTAACCATAGTGAAATGATTAGTGTAAGTCAGCAAATTAACATATCCATCCACTCACACAGTTGCCTTTGGGGTGTGTGTGTGTGTAGTGAAGAGCACTTAATATCTACTCTCTTGGTGAATTTCCAGTATACAATATTATTAATTATATTCCAGCTGCCCTACATTAGATCTCTAGGCTTATTCATCTTACACAACTGTAACTTTGTAACTTTTGACTTATATCTCCCCACCTCACCGCCTGCCCCTGGTAACTATCATTCTACTCTCTGTTTCTATGTATTTAACTTTTTATAGGTCCTCATACAAGTGAGATCATGTAGCATTTTTCTTTATGTGTCTGATTTATTTCACTTAGCATAAGGTCTTCCAGGTTTGTCTGCATTTTTGCAAATGGCAGGATCTCCTTTGTTAATGCTAAGTATTATAATATTCCATTGTGTGTGTGTGTTTATGTGTGTATACCAAAATTTCTTTATCTATCCATCTGTTAATGGACCCCTAGGTTGCTTCCATATCTTGGCTCTTGTAAATAATGCTGCCATGAACATTGGAGTACAGAAATTTCTACAAGGTGCTGATTTCATTTCTTTTGGGGTTATACCAAAAGAAGATTACTGAATCATATGGTAGCTCTGTTGCTATTTTTTTTTTTTTTTTTTGGTCTTTAAATGCCATCCTGGATGCTTATGGTAACAAAATATTTAAGCCCAGCCCAGAATTCTAGACTTGTACATCCAACCATCTACTTGAAATTTATGCATGGGTGTCCAATAGTCAATTCAAACTGGACATCTCCACACCTGACCTTTGACTTCTCCTCTATGACTTACACTCTTTCCCATCTGAGTTGATGGCAAGTCTTCCCTTCTGGTGCTCAGGGCAGTAATCTAGATATCATTTCGATTCCTTCTCTCACCTCCCACACTTAAACCATGAGGAAGTCCTCTTGGTTCTACTTTCAAAACGTGTATCCAGAATCTTGCTCCCCTTTATTCTACTGCTTCATTTATTCTGATTCCCTCCTAGGGAAACTACTACAATGTCCTCCTAACTGGTCTCCATGACTTCGTTCTTGCCCGCCTACAGATTGCTCCAACACTGCACTGTCAGAGTGATGCCTTGAAAAGATCACATAGCTCACTGCTTAGAACCCTCCAGTGGTTCCTTCCTTACCTTAAAGGGTGTAAAAGCCAAAGCCCTCACAATGTCTCAGATCTTCTGTGATCCGACTTTCCTGTGACCTTCCTATCTTCTCTTCCTACTCTTTTCTCACTGACTATTCCAGCCTCACAGGCCTTGATGTTCCTCAAAGGCATCAGACAGACTTCCAACTCAGGGCCTTTCCTTTAGATCTTCCCACTGCTGGGATCGCACTTGCCCCAGGGATCCTCATGGCTACATTCCCTGCCCTTCCAAGTCTTTGCTCAAATGTCACCTTCTTAATGATCCACCTGATCTCCTTCTGAAAATTGAATTTGTAGTCTACCATCCCAACCTACCCCTTCTGCTCTCAGGACTTCTGCAGCTGGCTGAAAAATAACTCCCTGGGGAGCTATCACTGAGGGGCTCATAGGAAGTGATTTCTTACACAAAGAGTCTGAAAAAAACTATTTACAGTCTTCAAAACCACTTTGGAACATAGAATAAAAGAATTCCACAGCATTCGGCTCATACAAAAGTAATGTGATGATTGGGGGCACTTTGTACCTGTAAAGTGTTATCTCAATGCCTTTTAACGATGTTCAGAGCTGAGTATTCTTTTAACAGCATTTTACACTTCTCTTCTGTCTCTTTCCAATAGCTTTTACTCTTGTTAAAAAAAAAAAAATGAAGTATCCACCAAAGAGCAGCATGTTCAGCCTGCTGGTTGATCAGATAGATGGATAGCTTTTAGGAGGTGAGGTGGGGCCACCCCTCAATGTGTTATGCAGGCCTTGAAGGTTCACATTCTTTTCTACCAAAATCCATCCTGGTAAAGTATTTTTGAGAATTTTTCACAACCGAACTGCTTCTAAAGTGATATATTAAACATAAGGCCGTGCAAACTCATTGTCTATATTCCTTTTTCTCTTTCTTGTGAATAAAGGAAATCATATGTCTCTTCAGATTTCACAGCCAAAATATGTCACACTTGCACCTGTGGTGTGTGTGTACATACCCACGTTGAATTGCTTTTTAAAGAATTACCACACTTCTCTTCATATATAGAGGCATCATCTTTGGGAGCTGATGGGGTCTTTTGAAGCCATTTGTTCAACCCCCTTATTACAGATATGAGAAAACCTGAAGCCAAGAGCAGCTAAATGACTTGTCTAAGGTCAGACAATGAGTTAAAGGCAGTGTTGATGAGTAATCACCCACCATGGGAAGCCCCGTAGGGTGTCTTTCCATGAAGTCTTTTGACAAAAGGCTGGCAGCTGATCCTATGATAGTCTATTGAAACCATAACGATATTAAAATGATGAATTGGTAGCAGAAACTGGCTTGTTTTTAGATATGGCAAAATGATGTAGGAGCGAGTGCAGCCACCCGTGCTCAGTGGCCATCGATTATTGGCATTCTGTTAGGTGGGCACTTTCTGCTGCAGCCCACTACAGTTCTTTCCAACTCTCTCATTATAAAAAGTTAACTGTTGTTCTGAGATTACATATTTGCATATGTTGGCTCTGTAGGATCTTGTTCCTGATTAAAGGGCCCTTTGCTGCCAATTCTCATGGAAGGCGGCTGCTGCTGAAGGCTTGATAATCATTTTTTATGCATCAAGGAAGGCACAAGAAGCTTCAAACCATAATCATTTCTATAAACATAGACAAGCCGTAAATTGTGACTGATACAAATTAAACTATGTTCCTCAGTAATTATATTTTAGAGATTGTGCACCACATACCCAAACACAATTTTAAACTCTGAAAACTGTAATTGCATGTTTAGAGCCTAGCACTCTTTGTATGTTTCGTTTTGCATGAGTTATTTCAAGGAAATTGATTTCCTGGGCACATCATGATCAGGTTTATTAGGCCATTGGCATGACTCTCATTCCATTATTATTGTTCTCATCATGTCAATCATAGTCTTCTGGAAGAGGACGTAGGCTTCAAGCCATCATGATAAGAAGTAACTAAGTTCTCCCAAATGTCTCTCCAATCTGTTTCCTCCTCTCTATCATTACCATCACTGCCATTGTTGAGGACTTGGGTATTTTATTGTCACCGTCTCCATTTGGTCTCCATGACTGCAGTCTCATCACCCAGAGCTTCCCTGTACAACAGATTTACAATGCTATCCACCACAACATTTGGTAACAAAGGCACTTTACATTATCACTCCATACATGCACGTGCACACACACACACACGCATGCACACACATACAACTGAAAAAACAGTTTTGTGACACAACACTCATGGGTGGTCTAATCACCCTAATAGGCTGTGAAGGTTATCCTGGAAGTTGGTAGGAGTGGCGGGAACTTTTAATTCCACAGAGATCTGGGATGTCTACAATAGGTACTATGACAGCACCCAATGCTGTGTATCTTGGTTTAGGTTTCCTCAAAATCAGATCCCTACACAAGGATTTGGCTGCCAGTAATTTATATGGAAAGTGATCTCTTGAATCAAAAGTGAGGAAATGGGGCAAATCAGTGAAGGGATGGAGGAAATCTACATGGAGCACGTTAATTACCAAGTTACTGCTGTGGGCAAATGGGGCTTATCTTGCTGGCAGCACTTTAAGAACCTGGAACTGGGAACCTAGAGTTCCAGGAAGAAGGGACATTTATCTACTGACTCACCTCCCACTGGTTGAGGATCGCCTAGGGATGTTGCTACCCACCCTTCTACTTCCTAGTTATTCCCTACATGCTTTAGGGAAAGTCACCTTGGCTCCAAAAAAAGTCTTCAGGCAAAGAGCAATGGCAATGTAGGTCCTTGTGGTGGGAAACTGTCCCCATGAAGAAACATGTGTCCTGCAGCTGCAGGTGAGCTCAGGTGAGCTAAGGGATGTGAGCTGGGACATCAGCAGCATCTGTTCACCACGGAAACTTCAGCCCCTGCCTTTTATGTCCACATTGTAATCACTGCATCGCTTTCACCATTGCAGCATCTACCTACCTTTGGTGAAAACCAGAACAAAGTCCTTTCTCTATGCTGAATCCTCATTCTCCCAACTTATCTCTGGCTTAGTCAACCTCTTTTTGCTAAACACGCAGTGAGATGAAGACAATTTTGGACTTAGCACGTAGGCTGGCTTGGGCGGCATCACGGCATCCAGCATCCTCTCTAGCCACTCTGCCCTCCCTCTCCTTTCCAGCGACTCTGCTCTCCTCTCTGCCTCATGCCGCAGCCATACTGAGTCAGCTTTACTGCCTAAGTGTGTCATCATCTCTCTAGCCCTTGATTTTTGTGTCTTCTTTTTCCTCAGCCTGGGATGCTCTTCCATTCTCCTCTTCTGCAAATTCTTACTAATCATTTGGCTTTCAACTCAGATGATATTTCCTCCAGGAATCTTCTCTGACTGTTCAGGTACAAATTAGGCTTCTCTCCCTGGCCTTGTAGCTCCCTGTATTTCTCTCATCATCTTACTATCCATGAGACTCTGTTTGAATTGCTCATGCACTTGTTGGTCTCTCTCAAAATAGATCATGCTTGCATCATGAGGGCAGTGGGCTTGGCTATCTTATTTACCACTGTTACTTCAACACCTAGGACACTTTCAAGCTTAGTGGATATTTATTGAATGAATAAGTGAATTCTCAGCCCCTAGTCCTATGTCTGGCTACAGGAACAGTATTTATTTAATGGATAAATACAGGGAACATGAAGAGGCCACACATCCCTAATGAAAGGAGGCTGGAAGCCTTCCAGTTGGAGGCCAGTGGTGTGAACACATATGTAGATCCCAGAAGCAGGGGGCTATGACATACATGTTCAGTATATATGTGTTAGATGAGTGAAGCAGTCTGCTCATGGAAGCAATGAGAAACTGGTTTCTCTAGATAGACTAGAAACAATTAGAGAAAGCCCTGAATACTGGGAAAGGCACTAGGACTGTGTTTTGTAGAAGAGGATGAATCATCAGGTATAATGGCTACGTGTCTTCAGGACACGGTCCGAACTCCTTAGCAGGCTGCAGTGACACTTACTTTCCTCTCCAGCTTCACTTTCTTCCACTCTTCTCTCAGGGTTTCATCAACACCATTTTCCTGCTTGTTAACACTCAGACACACACATACCCACACATTCTGTGAAGGAGTCTGTGACCCAAATGTAGTTGCTTGAGCTGCCTTCGCTCTCTGGTTCTCCCGTGCCTTTGTACAGGCTGCTGCTTCTGCTGAGATAACCCCTCCTTCCCCACTCTGCTTCCTTGCACTCCAGTATCTCCCTGAGAACAACCACTCCTCCAGGATCAGGCCTTGGGTACCCTTCATCAGACCTCTCAACACCCCTCATACTGCACTTCAGTTCTTTATTTAGAGCATGCATCACACCAAGATGATTACTGAGTTTTTAAATCCACAGCTGACCTGCATGAAGCCAAGGCTGGTCCTCCTTCCTGTGTCTGCTCAGAGCTCCCCACCCCAGAGATCAGACTGCCTGAAACACTGGGGCTATTCAAGAGAGGTTCATGAATGAAAGAACAAATGGGCACTCACATAAATGAAAGGGCTTTGAGCAGGGGCATGAGGCATGCAAGCAGAGATTTTAGGAAATGGATCTCATTAGAAAATGCATGGTGAACTGCAGGTGGGAGAGACCTGTGGATGTGACTTGGGTTTTGTGGCTCCAGTGGGTATGTACTACCATGGTGTTAGGAGACTCCCCCCAAAAAAGATTCTAGAGACATATAGAAAATATTTAAAAGTTGGCAAAATATGAAAGAGATCTCTTATTTCAAATTAGGGATATCTGTCCTGTGATGTAGGTTTCAGAGCTTTGTGGTATACCCATCTCATTGCATCTGAGCTTTTGCATCATGCAACACCCCAATCTGACTACTGGGAGAAAGACGAGGGACTCCAGGACCCCTGCCTCAGCCCTCAGAGGACAGCCCGGGCTGCAAGGCTGTTAGCCGAGCTGGCATGCTCTGTGGAACAGATGAGCTTTTAAAAGATTCAAGTTTGGTTCAAAATTCACAACTCGTGAGTTCCAAATGGTTCTAAATTTGGCTGAATGTGTTTTTCCCTAGCCGTGTGCCACTGAGCAAGACGTAGTGACTTCATCGAGTTAGAAAAACAAAGGGCTGTTATTGCCTCTGTGCAGAAATAAACTTGATGAGGACAAAAGCAAGTGCATTGCAAATACTACAGCAGCAGGCCCTTAATTTTGTGTATTTTCCACTCAAACAGCTTTCTCTGGCATCAACAACAAAACCATTCACTGGAAGAACACCGCCAGTTACCGGCTTACTTATAAGCAAAGTGGCACTAAGTGAGTTATCTTTCAGCTTTGTTGAACAAGCAAATTATATAGTAAATTAAATCACATTTTACTGTTGAGTTGGTGTGGTGCAAATTAAGGAGTGCACTTTGATTCACCCTTGCATCTCCTGCATGTTTCATAGCCTGGATGTTCCAGTGTCAGTATAGGATAATTTAGCCAAGGACTCATTTTGATTTTTTTTCTTTGTTGTGTTTACAAGTTCATTGCAACCAGCCCATTTGGGATAGTGTTAGCCTGACACTGAAGTGGCATGCTTTAGCTTCTGGTTAATTATTTAAGTTAATGATGCTTCCCTCCATTTTTTTTTTTTTTTTTTTTGTTAGTGTCCTCCAAGACTGCAGTCCCCAACCACCAAGCCATGAACTACTACTGGTTAGGAACTGGGCTGCACAGCAGGAGGTGAGTGGCAGGAGATCAATAAGCTTCATCTGTTTTTACAGCTGCTCCCCATACTCACATTCACATCACTGCATAAGCTCCGCCTCCTGTCAAATCAGAGGTGGCATTAGATTTTCACAGGAGCGCTAATCCTACTATAAACTGTGTATGTGAAGTATCTAGGTTGTGTGTTCCTTATGAGAACCTAATGCCTGATGATCTGAGGTGGAGCTGAGGAGGTGATGCTAGCACTGGGGAGTGGCTGCAAACACAGATTATCATTAGCAGAGAGGTTTCACTGCAAAATAAATGTAATGTGCTTGATTCATCCCCAAAGCATCCCCACCCCCAAACCAGTCCATAGAAAAATTGTCTTACATGGAACCAGTCCATAGTGCCAAAAAGGTTGGGAACAACCGCTGCTCCAAGACACCTAACCAAAGTATCCACAGATGAAGACTAGACACTTTGTTGCTAAGTCTAAAGGAAGATAAAGAGAGTGAATTTTTGGAGATAAGTAACTGATCTCCAGGGAAGGATGCTAGCTACATTCCTTTTGGCAACATAGTAGAATGAAAAGCAGCTAGTCCCTGAGATTCACAGACCCAAATTAGTTAAAGTCTTTTTTAAAGATTTTAATTGACAAATAAAATTGTATGTGTGTATCATGTGCAACATGATGTTTTAAAGTATATATGCATTGTAAAGTGGTTAAAGCAAGCTAATTAACAAATGCATTAATTCACACCATTACCATTTTGTGTGTGTGTGTGGTGAGAACACTTATCCACCCTCTTTGCATTTTTCAAGGATACAATATATCTTCATTAACAGGCTTGGAGTCTTGACTGTAGCATCAGGTTCAGTGGCTCCGAGGTTATGGATGCTGCACAAAATTACTTATGTTCCAAACTTAGTGCAAAGTAGGTGTTCCATAGATTCCATTTCTTCTCTTTTATCAGGATCTTGTCTCAGTGATTGCTTGAAGAGTCAGAAGCACCAGCTTTGAATGTCCTTTCTCTTCTCCAGAACAAAGAGTATGTTTCAGAGTGGCAGGTGTAGTTTAGTTTATGTTATTGTGATGAACAGTAAAAAGAAAAAGAAATGATAACTGTTACTGCAGGGTTGTCAGAGTGAGGCTCAATGACACTCATTATATATATTTTTCAGTGAAAGGGTCATGTGAGTTGTCCCACATTTTGGCATTTCTGACAAATGGGTCAGTGGAGATGGGAGTGTTAATTTATTGGAATGGATGTGTGGCAATGGTACTCTGAGAAAAAAGTGCCATGTCATGATTCTCTGTCATCAAGATAACAACAGACTGACAAAAACCTCAAAACATCCACTAGATACAGCCTTACCCACCCAAACTCTGTAGTCACTCGATTCTTCTAAGTGTTCCCCTTCTGGTGATTGGGGAAGGCCTCCATCTCTATCCCTGCCATTCTAATGTTTGCAAACCACTTTCCTCAAGGTCTATGTATGCCACTTGAATTTATAATAAAAAATATTCTCCAATATTCCAGGATTTGGTATTATTAATAGTTACTGCTAAAAAGAACCTGTTATGTTTTATTTTGTATTTTATTATGTTACAACACATTATTCTATTTTATTTAGTTTTAAGGTCTCTTAACCTTTCTGAAGTTATTTTCTGGCTCATAAAAGAAAGGATTTGAATCAGGCTCTATCGTGACCCATTGTGACTCTGGAGACCTGAATTTATAAATGCCTACGGTAAGAGAAATCCTGTTACAAGTGTTAAAGAGGAAAAGACTGTGTCTACACCTACATCCACATTTTACATTTCACTAGATCAAATCACCATGGACCTCAAGTAAATCATGCTTGTCAGAGAAGGGGAACCCTATAAAATTGCCAATAATCAACTGTGTCTTGGACCTACAAATATGGCAAAGCCATGTGACTTGACCTGTGATATTGTTTTATATGAAAGGAGAGTACTAGAAGAGACTTTAAGCCTTGCACAGTTTTGTAAGGTATGCATTCATCAAAATGCACTTTAATAAAATTTCTTTCTAGATATCTCGATTTCATCCACATTTCTACATTTCTACCATCCCTTCATTAACCCAGCCGACTATGATGATGATCTCCCAATTGGTATCCTGTCATCTCCTTGGGCCCCTTGTCAATCAATCCAACACAACCTGAGTAAACATCCAAAATAAAATCTAATTGTCAAGCATCCTCTATTTCAAACCTTTCATTGTGTTCCCAGTACTGTAGGAAAGTACCAAAACTCCTTGAAATGGTTGATAAAAATCTTTTGACTCTGACATCCACCCACTCTACCAGCCTCATCCCATACCTTATCTCTGGCTCTAGCCACACTGGCCTCTTTCTGCTCTCTCTGCTCTCCACACTCCTCCCCAGCCCTATGTCCTTTCTAAGTCCTATTTCTTTGGCCTGGAAATCTCCTCCATACCCTGCTTCTTGACCTCATTCCTCATCATGTTTAGGGACTCAGCCCAAGCTGCTGCTCTTTGTCTGGAAACCTTTTCTGAACTCTAAGTGGGCCAGCACCCACTTGCAGAAGCTCTTCGGGAACAGTGTGCCCTACTTGCTCTGTCGGACTTGTCTGGATGATTAGTGGATGAGGGTCTGCTTCCCCACAAACCCCTGTCTGATGTTACTCTCCATTTTATCTCCAAAACCCAGCCCTGTATATGAATGATACTCCATAAACACCTGTGGAATGTGTGGTTAATGCATGAGAAAGTGGAGAATAGGAAGAGAAGTCACTGATCTTTGGAGACCTTAAGAATGTGATCTATTATATAGGCTTTCTTTTCTCACCTATTTTCATGGCAATAGATTTTTGGTTTTGCCTTTTATCCACGAGAAGGTTTAACTAGTAATACACAGGAACTAGGACTAATCACAGTAGTTAGGAGAAATCGGGGATTCCCACAAATTGTACTCACCCCCCGTTTTTATGTCGCAATTAGATAACTCAGTGGTTTGCCCCCAACTTGTCCTTCTGTAATTATTTCTGTAGTATACCTACTTCAACACAGTTGAGCTCTTGAGAGTAAATTCTAGGGAACTCAGGGTCATGTTAACTCACTAATCCTCTCTTTGACTATTTAAACAAATGAATAATAGCCTGGTCTTAGCAACAGGAAGTTAGTTCAACAACAAGGAAGTTTTGGGTTGTTTTGTTTTTTCCCAAAGCAGGTACTGAAAAGGCTTAGTTTGCATAGTTGTGCTTTGAGGTTTTCTTTTATTTTGTCTTGCTATGTAAGTGTTAGAAGCCCTGGATTCTGAACTGTATGCACTGCACTCCTAATGAGCACAAGCTTAGCCATATTGAGCAGTATTAACAAAGACAAGGGAAGCATTTCTATAGCTGGGAAATTTAATGGCTAAGAAATGTGGTTCACTATTAACAATAGTAGAAAATAATAAAGTGAGAATAAGAACCCCAATTTTAAAAATAAGGGAATTTATTCCAGAGAGGGTAACAAAAGTCTGAAAGGATAGTCCAGGCACAGGCACACTGGGATGGGAACTCAAGATTTCCCGGACATTCTGATTTCTAATGTGTTCACATAATTGTTTTCATATTTTTACTTATTCTTTTTCATTAACTCATTTTTATCTCATTGAATACTCTGTGGAGGGAACTCCACGTTCTAACTGGGAGTTAACAAACTGTGCCTTGCATTGTAACCCGGAGAGCACAATTTCAGCCCTATAACCAGAATACAGCATAATGCTTTTTATTCAGTCATTAATTTATCTATTTATTAAAATTTTATGCCAGCTGTATGCCAAAAAGTAGCAGATGTTATACTCAGTTATTTGAGGCATCTCACAGTGAACTAGAGGGAAGTGGAGTAACCAAGGACGGTGACTGACAGTCTTAGTTCACCGTGGTCTGAGAGTTTCCCGGAAAGACAGGACTTTCAGTGCTAACATCAGGAATGACCCAGGCCAACTAGGATGACAATTAAGAGAACAGGGACAGATGAGGGAAGTTGGGAGATCCAAGTTGTCTAGACCAGAGGGACGAAGAATGTTATAGTAAAGAGTCTAAATTACATTCTGAAAGGCATAGGAAGCTTTGCAGTATCTTACTCCAGAGTCACTAGTGTATCCATAAATGAGTATTCACCAAACTCGAAACTAAAAAAGGAAATTATTTCTTTCTCATGGGAGAATTCTAATTTTTTGCCATGAATACTATTAACAGTAACAGAGGGAGAACTCCCAATCATTATTCTAATCCTGAGTCTACCTGGTAACTTTGAGACTTGAGTGCAAGAAATAAATGGAGCATGTCATTGTTGTCTGTGTCATTGTGAGTGACAGACTGAAGGAAGACTAGAGACTTAAAAAAATGAGAAGAGAGCTGGTTAATAAAATTTCAAGATTTTAGAAAAGCACTGTGACTATTCTTTATTCATTCAATCAACATCGCTTGCTAAAATACTATGAGCTTGGTGCTATGAATATAGCATTAAGCTACACTCCCTGGCTTTAGTAGCAGACAGAGGGACACCAGAATTTAATGCATAATTGCCACATAGAATGGTAGGTGCCATAATAGAATCAGTGTTTAGGGAGGACCAGCCATAAGGACAGATCTGCATGTTATATAATCCAAACCTAAAACTGATGGTCAAAGGCCTTAAAGCTTAGTTGAAATATAACCATTTTTAAAAAACAAAACAAAGAACAACACAGATTGTATACAACCATAAATAGGGAACAAATCAAGTGCCAGGACTTGTGTGTTTCAAAATGAGAAAAGTGTGTGTGTATATGCTAAAATCATATGTGTGTGTATGTCTATGTGTGTATATATATATATATATGCTACCTCCTATGGAGGTGTGTGTGTGTGTGTGTGTGCATTAGGTTGTTTCACTTTGAAAGTGTCAGAAAAATATCATTCAAACTGACTTGTCTAATAAAGAAGAATGTTCTTTCATGCAAGAAGCCTAGAGGCTGGGAATATTCCATTCTTGAAAGCTCAGGACTCCGCCATAATTCTGTTTTCTTCCTCCCGTTTTGCTCTCCTCATGGTTATAAGATAGCTGCTATTTCTGTTCCCCTCCAGTAAAGAGTAAACCTTTCTGTATTAGTTTCCTAAGTCTGCCACAACAAAGTACCACAAACTAAGTGGCTTTAAAAACAAAACCAAACCAGAAATTTATTGTCTCCCAGTTCTGGAGGTTAAAGGTCTGAAATCAAGGTGTCAGTAGGGTCACACTACCTCTGAAACCTGTCTGGGAATCCTTTCTTGCATCTTCCTTTCTTCTAGTGTTTTGTTGATTTTGCATCAACAATCTTTGATGCTCCTTGGCTTGGAGCTGCATATTGCCAATCTCTGCCTTCACTGGCACGTGCTGTTTGCCTTGTGGGTTTCTGTTCCTTCACGTGGCCATCTTCTTACAAGGACAACTGTCACATTGGATTAGGGGATCACCTTACTCCAGTATGACCTCAGATTAACTAATTATGTCTGTAAGAACTCTATTTCCAAATCACGTCACATTCTGAAGTACTGGGGATTAGGACTTCAACATATGTTTTTTGGGGGGACATGATTAAACTCATAACACTGTTCTCAACCAAAGAAACTAAATTCTTTCTTTTAGTTTGTCAGGGTTATCTTAGGTCATGTGTTCACTCTTCGACCAGTAATCTGGACTCAGGAATACGGTGAATATGTTGGCTTACACTAATTGGGATCCATCTCTAGAACTGAGGATGGGTTAAATCTCTGAATAAAATAGGATTCTATTACAATCCTGTTAGAAAGGAGAAGGAAAGAGGAATGGATGCTGAATAGATAATCAGAGTTTACTATCATATATTATTAAGTATGTATATACTTAGTAATATATTTGTCTTATTATAAGTACAATTTGTCTTATTATAATAAAAATAGTTTATAAAACCAAGTGCCAAAAAATTTGAAAGTCTTTAGGAATAAAGGATATTGACAATTAATGAGTATGTATTATGCTGTATGCTACCCATTTACATATATATTATCATTTGATTTAACAAAAGCCCTACGAGGGGGATGCAATATTTATCCATTTTATAGAAGACTAACTTAGGCCCTTAAGAAGTACAAAGATTTATCTCAAATTACCTGGCTAATGAGTGTCCAAACCAGGATTGGAACTCATGACTCGGGGTCATTGTATTCTCAGTCATATGCTATACTCTTGCACTCTTTTATGGTGCCTCAGCATACAGTGAAAGGGATGTTTGAATTTTCAGTGGATTTTCATGTTGCTTCATCTTTTCATTTTGAGTCAGTTTTGCATCCATTGTCTTTGGACACTAGGAAACTGAAGCGTGGATGGTATCTACTCTTTCCTACATTTGAAATAATGGGGGTGGGGTTTGATAAGAATTACAGAAGGTCTTAGATTTTACTCTGCTTGCTAACTAATCAGGTAGCTTGCCACAGTTTCATAGAAACTGGTCGAAGACACAATATTTCTGGGTCAGATGTGAAAGACAGTGTATTACTTACAACAATAATAGTAGCCAGAATAATGTTTTTGCACTGGCTCCCTAAGCTCCAACTCCCAGAGGGCAACTAAATGAGGAGAAATTGCTGCCTGGCCATGCAGTATGATGTGTTACAGAAAATAAATCCAGAGATTAGGAAACCCCAGTTTTATACAAGGTGGCCACTAGAAAATCTGCCTAACTTTTGCCGTAGAATAACACATTGTCTTTATCATGCAAGGCAGTAAACAAATCTTTCCCAGAGGGATTAAATGTCTCTCTCCAAAACCTCTTTTTTTTTTTTTTAACACAAAATATTTGAAATGACAGTCTGTAACAAAAGTGCTAGTCATTCTTTTGCTCAGAAGATATGCAGAAATATGACAGGCTCAAGAACAATTATCACCCAACATGTTAAATATTACCCCATAATGATTTTTATCATATAATATATTAAAGTTTAGAGGTTGAGTAATCCAACAGCAAATTCCAAATCATCATATTGCAACCAGTAAGTAGAGATAACTTGGTTTTGCTTGGTAATCAGAAAACAGTTTTTCCAGGGCCCTTGAGATATAGTTATTTGAGTTAAAATCAATAAGACTTTTTTTCTTTTAAATGTTTTCTATAAAAATGTGTTTGTCAAAACACTGAAGCATGAATTTAAAGGACACTGCCCTCAACGTGTTACATTCAAAGAGCTAAAGAGTCTTTACAATGAACTAAGTTGCTGTACTGGCACATAGTTTATGTTTACTGAATGAATGAATGAATAAATGAATTATTAAATCACCATTAAATCTAATTTTAGGGTTTTAGTTCAGTTTGAACTTTTTCCACTTACCCTGAATTTTTGTTCATTATATCAACTGCCCATTTGTGTGGTAATTTATTCTGAAATACTTTAGCATAAACAATGTTTATATATTATATATATGTACATATACATACACACATATGCATGCAAATTAACTTTAATCTACATTTTAGTGGCAGTTAAATTGCATTTGAAGTGCTGAATCAGAACCAACAGCCCATCGTGTTTGTTTTTAAGTACTTCAGATATCATTATCAAAATTTATACTAGAGGAACCATTAATTAGCATATGAGATGCTAGAAATAATTTTTTATTTGTGAAATAAGTGGTGTTCAAGGTATAAATAAGGCTGATCACGAAGGCATCATGAGCCACAATGCCCTTGTATAAATGAGGGATGAAAATCTAGCAACCTATGGCCAATCATGTTCAGAAAGTCTATGTCTAGAGCTAGTATCAACCATCCCACATACTGAAGGCCCCCATTGCTTGATATGACTGGAGAGCGTAGCTTCATCCTCTCATGTTATGGATGTATCAATCTTGAAACCTGGAAGTGATTTTTTGTTTTTATAAGTACCTGTTATAGTACCTGAATATAGCAAGTGAAAACTTCCTAAGAATAGGTTAAGGCACTTTTTTTGCCTCGCTAATAAATTTTTGATCATTTAGAACAATTTGAACTAAAGCTTGTTTCTGTTGTAATATGCCGCTTCATTGCCAAGCTGTCAGGAAAAGGATGTCTAGCTCCCTCCTACCTTTAACTGTAGGGGACTAGCAATATTTATCAAAAAACTATGACAATGGCTGAATGAACAGATTACGGCAACACATCTATTCAGAAATCTCTCAGGAGTTCATATGACACTGGTCAAAGTATTTCCACATGACAGTAGTTTTGGGTTCACAAATTTCAGGAATGGTTGGATATCAAGTCCTCATGGACATGTTTCTAGAATATTCTAGTATGCACATTCTCTTACCAGGTAACTGAATGAAACTCTCCATTTGTCCTTCCCAGTTCCTCTCTCTGGGTTACTGCTTGTTTCTCTCTCTGATAGTTGCACATTCATTCATTTATTATTTCTCCAAATATTTTTAATGTCTCATATCTGTCAGGTAATGAACTAAGTGCTGAGTCTACAGTGATAAACAAGGTATATTTGGGACACATATGCAAACAGGCACCTACAGAAAGAAAATCGAAAGAAAAACATATATAGAGAGATAGAAAGCAATGATTACCCAAACGTTTAACATTTTTTTTATCTGTAAGAGATATTTTTATCATTTTGTAAAGTCAGATAACAGTAATTTCCCCCATTCCAGAGAGTGATCCTCTCCCATATCCGGTGTTGTCTGGAAATCTGCATAACATGCACAAGATGACTCATCAGGTGCCAGGTACTGCCCTAGAACTTTAACATACTCGCTTATTTTAAAGGTTCCAAATCATTTTTCAGTTTAACACCTAAGCTCAGCAGACTATTACTTTAGAGAGACATTAGAACAAAACAAGGTTTTAAAACAGACGCAGAAACCAGTCTGCCCACACCCTGGGGCTGGGATGTCTGTCGGCACAGCCTCACCACCTACGTGTCCCTGAGGCTTCATGACCCAGTTTGGGATTGCAGCCCCACTCCCGGTGTCTCCAGAGTCCTACTCCTCCTCCCTTGAAAGTATAATTCCCTTCTCCTCAGGGCGGGCTGCAGCGGAAGGAAGCAAATGTGCGGTGGTGGCTCCAGGGGGTGGGAGCGTTTCCACTGGAGACTATGCAGGCGCCAGTTTTATTTCAAGAGCTCCTTGAACTATAAGTGGTCAAATGGGTGATTACTATTTCCTGGAACAGACTTCAAATTTCACTTAGCGTCTGCATTTGTGAAATGGTGGGGATTTGTGCATTAATTCATTCAACCAAACTTCTTTGAACACTTAGATGCCAGACTTTCTGTTTCTTAAATTCAAGAAACATGTCATTTTGTTTCAGATATAGATTTGAAAGATCTGATTATGCTGTTTCTGTTTTCAGATGGTAGTCTGAAGGAGTATTTACTTCTTTGCCCTCTTTTGAATTTTGCTATCAACAGCAATAAAATTTGAAAAGAACATTCGATCAAAGGAAATGACCGCTACACCAAAATAAAAAATTACGGAGAATATGTGCCAAATATAGAAACATTTGGACTTGCTGCTAATTGACTTTAACCTCCTCACCTTGGGCAGGATATTGCTTTCTTTCAAAGTAAGTGTCACAACCCTGAAAGGCCCACCCAATGACTCTTTGATTAGATTAATGAGATAGAAATAACAGGAGAACAAGGGAGGAATAGAGAATATTCTAATTAAAGCCAAACCTCACTGCGTAGATCTGTAAGAGACGTGCTTTGGAGGGAGATACCCCCGCCCCCCCCCCCCCACACACACATCATTTTCATTTACGAGCTCCAGCTGTGGGCAAACTAGTGCCTATCTGGTCCACCCACATATTTATATAAAACCCTTGAGCTAAGAATGGTTTTTGCATATTTAAATAGTTAAAAGAAATCTAAATCATTAAAAAGAATATAATACAGACTTTATGCACTCCACTAAATAATAATCCCACTAAATAAATGCCTAAAATATATATATATATATATATATATATATATATATATACACATATATATATATATATTTTTTCTTTGGAGACAGAGTCTCGCTCTGTTGCCCGGGCTAGAGTGCCATTTGTGTCAGCCCAGCTCACAGCAACCTCAAACTCCTGGGCTCAAGCAATCCTATTGCCTCAGCCTCCCAAGTAGCTGGGACTACAGGCATGCGCCACCATACCCGGCTAATTTTTTCTATATATTTTTAGTTGTCCAGCTAATTTCTTTCTATTTTTAGTAGAGACAAGGTCTCGCTCTTGCTCAGGCTGATCTCAAACTCTTGACCTTGAGCGATCCTCCTACCTAGGCCTCTCAGAGTGCTAGGATTATAGGCATGAGCCATCGCACCTGGCCAATGCCTAAAATATTTACTATCTTTCCCTTAAAAAATAAAAGTTACCAACTCCTAACCTATTAGCCAAAGTACACTGATGGAGGTAAGTTGGGTCTAAATAGGAGGAAAAACAGTAATAATAGATACCAACAGAGAAATTCTAATTAAGTGATTTTATTGGAAGAATGAACATGGCTTAGAAACACAATCAAACCGGCTTAAAGAAATTACACACAATGAAGTGGAAAATGACAATGTTACATGTTAGTGAAAATATAAACATGGAAGTTAAGCAAAGATAAGCCTATACATTATAAAAATAACTATTTATCACATTCTACATTTACTAATTCATTTAATTCTCATAACAACCCTGTGAAGTAGATCCTATTATCCTCATTTTATAGATGAAAGAAACTGAGGCACAGAGAAGTTAATATTTTTCCAAGTTATGTGTTAAGTAGTTAAATATGGATGTGACCCCAAGTGGTCTAATCTGATTCTAGAGCCCACTCTCTGATTCACTGCAGGATACAGCCTGGAACAATAGCAAGAAAAAAAAGTCTACTGTATACAATAGAAAAAAAACAAAACAATTTTCCTAAAATGAAAATTTCCATTTGCAGATTGAAAGGGATATTGATATTCCAAGGTCATGCTAGGTAAGAGTATAAAATGGAAAAATCAAGTAACCTCCAAGATCAAATCATCTAGCTGACTTCATACTCCTCAAAATTTAATGGGAGAAGTTGGTACACTATACACACAAAAGGAGGGAAAGAAATTGAAAATTTGTAATTTTTCAAGTATAAAGGGAACAGATAATCTCAATCCTGGAGAATTCATAGGACATAGAAGCTGTAGCTCTCCTGGAAAAAGACTTGATGACAGTACCTGGTCAAGCAACAACATATCACAATGATCTCTGAAAAGAAGACAACATGATCAAATGACAAGATTGAATTGATGTGACTATAAAATATGGAATTTTATATACTAAACAAAGTGAAAATTTGAGGTATAGGAGAGCATATAAATAATATGTGGGAGGTAAATATTAAAAACAATTGATCTCATGGAGACAGAGAGTAGAATGCTGGTTATCAGAGGATGGGAAGGTTAGTGGGAGGGGGGGATAAGGTGGAAGTGGTTAATGGTACAAAAATACAGTTAGATAGAAATAACAATTTTTGATAACACAAAGTGACTATAATCAATAATAAGTTAAGGTATACTTTAAAATAACTAAAAGAGTGGAACTGGAATGTTCCTATCACAAAGAAATGACAAATGCCCAAGGCAGTGGATACCCCAATTACCCTGATTTCGTTAATTCACGTTGTATACATGTATCAAAGCATCACATGTACCCTACAAACATATACGACTATTATATACCCATAATAATTACAAATAAAAAGAAAAAATGTAAAAAAAAAAAAAGAAAGCTAAACCTCAGCAGTCTAAAAATAAGGTAACTAATAGAATTCAGGAGATTTGGGTATTATAAGAGGTAGGAGAAATTTGAAGTTCAAACACAATAAAAATAGTACATTAGTTTGCTAGGACTGCTGTAACAAAATACCACAGAGTGGGTTGCTTAAACAACAGAAATTTATTTTCTCATAGTTCTGGAGGCCAAAAGTCCAAGACTGAAGTGTTGGCAGGTTTGGTTTCTTCCGTGGCCTCTCTCCTTGGCTTGCTTGTGGCCACTGTCTCACTGTATGTTCATACGGTCTTACTTCATGAATGCTCCTGGTGCATTTTTGGGAGTCCAAATTTCCTCTTTTTACAAAGAAAGCAGTCAGATTGGGCTAGGGCCCTCCTCAAGAGCCCCATTTAAGTTAATTTCCTTTTTAAAAACCTTATATCCAAATATAGTTACATTCTGAGGTACTAGGGGTTAATGCTTCAACATATGAATTTAGGGGAGACATATCGAACCATAAGAAATACTCTAACCTATTTTCATGTTTTATAATTTTTTTTACATTTTATTTTATTTTTTTACCAACAAAGCAAAAGAAAATTTTTTTAAATAAGAGAAATTTTTTTTTTAAATTTCAGCATATTATGGGGGTACAAAAGTTTAGGTTACGTGTATGCTTATCACACAAACACACACAGAGACGCACAAAAACCTTTCTGAAATGTAACAATTCCTTCAGTTTCATTTCAATTTCTTCATATTCTGATAAATATAGGTAAGGGTAAAGTAATACTTTTTCTATGAAAATATGCTTAACTTATACATGTGCATTTTGGGTAAAATTATTTCTATAATGTTTACCTTTATTTATCTAAATATGCATACAGAGATGACTAAAATGATGCTCACTAATTGCTGATGAAATAATTTTTGATGAGTGTTATTTGGGATGATATTTGGTTTTCATTTCTACTAATTTGGGTTGAATTTTTTTATTTCAAAAATATAACATCATAGCAAAAGCAACATGGTTATTTGGGAAAAAAATAGAACATACTAAGATATACAGTGATTGTAGAGAAATAAAAACTGAAGAAGGCAGAGAGTCTCCTTTGGGAAATCTGGTGGGGGGGTTCACTAAAGGAATGAATTTAGTTTGGATTTTAAAGGTTGAGTAGTAATTTTCCACATAGAGAAGGAGGGAAGGAATCTTCTTCTAAAGAGTGACCTTTTTTAGGCAAAAAGTCTGGAAGTCTGGAAAAGGCATGGTTTTCAGGACATAGATGACATATTAGGTTTGTTTGTTCAGAAGGATGGTAGGAGATGACATTAAAAAGTTTGCATATGCCATGGTAAAGAGTTTTAATTTCATCTGATCATAATGGAGAATCCCAAAGGAATTATTTAAAAATAGAGATTATATATATATATATAGTCTATCTGTCTATCCATCTAACCAGGTAGTAAATATGTTAAGTTTTCTTATAGTCTCTGTCAGAACCACTTAACTTTGCCTTTGCAGCATGAAAACAGTCATAGACCATATTAAATGAATAAGCATGGCTATATTCCAATAAAACTTCCAGTAAAACTTTATTTACAAAAAAAGACAGTGGAATGTATTTGTCTTGGGATCACAGACTGTTAAGCACTTTTTAAAGAAAAGGAGCGTCATGCTTAGCTTTGTGTTTTAAATTGATATCTCTGGAAGCTTGTGAAGAGGATGAATTTCAGGAGAAACAAGAGGTTCCAAAAGTAGAAACTGGCAGGACCATATACATTTCCTTTTTAAAGTTCTCAGCCTACCACATTACCATTTTAAACACGTGTTTGTCTCCCTTGTTGGACTTTGAGGTATTTCAGGTCAGGGACTGTAGCACATTCATTACTGTGCTCCTAGTGTGCTCTTATTTGGGGCCTTGCACTTGAAAGATGCTCATGAATATTTATATATTTAATGAATGAATAAATGAATGAGTAAATTGCTTACTGATTGGATAAGTGGAGAGAAGAAGCCAGACATTTTCTATCCCACTGTTTTCTAAACTTCAATTTTTCTCATATCACCTTCACCATTTTAGTCAAACCAAAGTACTCCCAGTATCTGCAGGCTTCTATTTAAATTATTCCTTTTTAAACAATTCTAAAAATAAATAATAATAAATATAGAGGAAATGTTAAGACTACAACCCCTAGAAAACCAGTATCACTTGTCATACTTGACAAACAAAAATATATACCTGAATATAAAAATATCCACCTAAATCAATCTTCTGTATTGCCGTTTCAAAAATTATTGCTCTAATACAATACTCTTGCTTTATGGAATGAAAATGTTGACTCACAGAAGTGATATCGCTTACTCAACAGCACAGAGCCAAGGAACATTAGAGCTGGGCCAGCTATCCTTTTCTTGGCCAGTGCATTCTGAATCAATCAGGCTTCAATGCAGGAAATAGAAAACACTCTGTGCAAAAAGGGACTTAATGAACAGAAATAGACGATCACAGAATTACTGGATTCCACGCTGATTCTCCAGGAGAGACTCCTCATACACTACAGATGTAGCTGTATTAGTTTCCTGTGGCTGCTCTAAGAGATAGAGGAAAACCAAAGCATTTCCTCCTGCTCTCATACCCAGTACGACACAAAATACCTCACTCCATTGTCCAAATATGTGTGGGGATTTCTCCCCACCAGCAAGTAAGTCTGCAGCAGACACCAGCTGGATGTGCTCTAATTTAATTCAACTCTGACACTATCTACCTGGAAGGTAGAGTCAGATCCCACCGGTCTAGGGCTCAGTCCCCCAAGACTGCTCCGCACTTCAGATGCCAATCAAAAGCACAGGGTGTGACTTGTGCTCTGATCAATTGGCTACAAATCAGGGTTTCAACTCTTTCTCCTGGGGTTTGGCTAACCTGATAGAGCGGCTCACAGAATTCAGAATATCTATAAAATCTATAGTGATATCCATTATTTCATTTCTGATATTGGTAGCTGTGGATTTTCTCTCTCTCTGTTTTACTTGATAAGTTTAGCTATGGGTTTATCAATATTATTGATCTTTTCAAATAACCAACTTTTGCCTTTGTTGATCTTTCTTAATTCTTTTCTGCTTTCAGTTTTATTTATTTCCCCTGATATCTTAGTCCTTTCCTTTATTGTACACACATTGGGTTTACTGTTTTACTCTTCTCTTTCAATTTGGCATATGGAAAGTAAGATGATTGATTTTAACTCTTTTTCCTCTAATATATTCATTTAAATTTATAACAACCTCAAGGTACTGTTTTAGCTACCTCTGAAACATTTTATTATGTTCTATATTCACTACGACTCAGTGCAATTATTTATTTAACAATTAATTAACCTATTTTTTAAAATATCCAATTCTACTCAAGCACTGTGTTAAATACTTTGAATATATCAGTGAGCAAAGTAGAATAAATTTTTTTCTTTATGGAAATTACATCTTGCAGGTTAATTTAGAGAATTGACAATAAAAAAGTAAAATCATGGTATCTATGACAGTGCTATGGAAAAAAAATAGAGTAGTATAGAGGGAACTTAGAGTGTCAAGGGTTAGCAGGGTACAGATTGCATTTTTAAAAACAGATATCCTGATGGGCTTAATTGAGAAGTTGACTTGAAGGAGGTGAGAGAGTTAGCCGTGCAGATTTCTGGGAAATAGCATCCCAGGCAGAGGGAAAAATAAGTGCAAATTTCCCTGAGGCGGGAGTGTTCCTCTTGTATGTGAGGACCAATGAGGCAGCAAATACGGCTGGGATAGAATGAACCTTCCATTCTCCCTAGCTCAGCTCAGACAAGCAACACTTCCCTAAACTCTCCACCTGAGATCAGATTTCCGATTATACATTTCGTTAGTTTCTTGTGCCCTCCCTTCATAGTCCTTATCCCAATTTGCAATTATATATTCGTGTAATTATTAGGCTAAAGTCTTTATATTCTACTAGAATGTGCACGGCTGGAACTGTTATATTGTGTATCCCTGAACACAAAATAGGACTCAGACTTTGTACAGGCTCAATGCCTATCTGTTTTCTGATGAATTTAATGTATGAATGGTTGGAGGGTTTGACAGGCACACACTTCAACAGGTAAATCCCTTTTACCAGCAAATAGAGTTTTCCATTTATGAACTTTAGGTCTACAATACATTTTCTCGGCTCTACCTTCTTTTATTTTGGAACAAAAAAGAAACTAGGGATTTTGAAAGCCAGCAATACAAGTATGCCATGGGTCACCTGCATCCCAAGAGAGATTAATAGATCCTAGGGGAAAAAAAATCATCAGTAGTAGTATTTTTTTTTCTTATAAATATATATAATTTAATAGAAATGTAAGAAAATCTATTAAATGTATTAAGATTGTAACTCCTATTACATGTGACAATTTGTCTTGAACAAAAGTTGGGCCATTAAAAAGGTCACATACCAGATATTCTGATGCATAAGCTCATAGCATCAATACTGTACGTGTCACCAGCTGCAGTGTGTGTGCAATCTATTTAAGGGTTTCTAGTTTAAATTTACATCTTCTCTTATCATTTCACTTTACATTTGTAATATCATTCAAAGCTGATTGCAGATTAAACTTTAATACTAAGCAAATTTGTTCCTTTGTAAGTATTGCTAAAAGACACTTTAAATCAAAAGTATGCATTTCTTTGCATGAAATATTTTTGTATTCCATGAATAAAGTATAATTTAAAAAGTTTCTGTAGATCAACTATGATTGGCCAGCCATATTTGTGTCATAGTTGGGAAACTGAGGCCTAGAGAATTTGGTTCGTTCTTTAGATCTTCTAATATAACTTCCTTCTCTGTAACTTCCCAAATTTTCCTTCCTAGCCCATTGTACTGTAAATGTTTGTTTAAAAGCTCTACCTCTCTCACATTATGAGTTACATGAGAGTGGCAATTGGCTGTGGAGTGTATTTGTCTCTGTAGATCCTAGAATTGTCTGAGTTTTTAAGGACTTTACAGTGTAGTTATAACTGAAATGGGATTAAAAAAATAAGGCACTTTTTTGAATAAAACATATAGCCTTTCATTCCTACTATCTTAATTTTTTGAGTTTTGTCTTTTTGGAAGCATTTTTTTCAATATTTTTTCAACAGACCAGTCAAAATATATCATGAATGCCCTTGCATATGTTTATGCCTGGTATAATTTTAGTAGTTTTATCATACATGTGTACATATATACATACACACACAGAGTAACCAGCTTTGTTGTTACATGTTATTCAGCCACGATTATTTCCTCAAGATAAATTTGTATAAATGGAAATGTTATGTCAAAAAAGAAAAATTTAAAAATTACGTTATTGATACATATCATACATATCTCCATAATACTGGAATGTCTGTTTCCTTGCACCTTTGTGACTACTGGATTGTGTATTATTCTCTTTTTAAAATTATTATAGTTGACTAAATTTTTAAAAAAATTCACTTTTGTTTTGTATTCCTATGATTTACAAGGAAATTGAACTTCCTCTAGTACACGTTGCATTTCTTATTTTATGCTCAAGTCCTTTCCCATTTGTCTACTTAAGAGTCAGGAAGATGCCTATCTATTTAAGTTGATTTTGGTAATTCATTATATTTTGAGGACCTTAATCTTTTGCTGTCATATAGCTTTCATATTTCCTTCCCATATTAGACTCATCACATTGAAAAAGAAAATATGATCATATTATGCTTCATAGCAATTAACAGCACATGGAGTTTGCCAATAACAGTGTATAAGAATATTAAATTTTTAATAGTAAGGTAAAGAAATCCAAAATCTCTAAAAATGTTTAGTTTAATGATATTCTTGATATTATTTATGATATTTTTGATATGATTTATGTTATTATTGATGTCATGATATTCTTGTTAGCATATATTGCATAGTGGAAAGGCACTACATTGCATTTAAAAAATTGTTATGTCGTCTTGGAGAAAGCTGCTCTCTCCCTTGACCTTCCATTTCTTCACTACAGAAGATCTGGACTGAGTTATTTTTACCATCCCTTGCAGTTTTGACTTTCTGTTTGTCCATGTTATTCAGCTCCACATAGAATGATCTCATTCAGGCAATCTATTTAGGCCTTCAGTCTGTTTGATGCAGTCCACAAATATTAATTGGATCCTGTGCCAGACACTGTTCTAGGTGTTAGAGATAGAGCAGTAAAGAGGACAGAAAACAGGAAAGAGGACAATTTTTCCTGCCCCGTGGTCCTTATGGAGGGAAGGACTACCAACAAGCAATCTGGTGTCAGTGAACGAAAAGCAGGCTTAGGAACACAGTGACAGCAATGCTACTTGGAGCCGGTGGACAATGGAGTTCTCTCTGATGAGTGAATCATTTATTTTCACCTCTGACTCTCTTGAAAACCTGACAGAAGATTCCATTTGCAGTGGGTCAAGAGATACTTTATATTCATTTTGGATGTGTTTTACTAAAATCACCCTTTGGAAATTTCCTATACCAAATACATCCCTTTAGGTCCGTCTCACTCCTGCTTACTCTGTAAAACATTTTCTTGATTATTCTTCATTGCAAATTAATTATCCTACCCTTTATGTTCTCAATCTCCTTTGCTTATAGGTTTCCCGGATTGTGTGGGATACACTGCACCATATGTGAAAGACCTTTCTTCACATGCCTGTGACCACAGCTGTGCTTAACTTTCCTTTAGGCCTCCTTCTGCCCCTGGAGAAGGCTGTTAGCTGAATGGTCAGTATCCTCTTCATCCTGGTCACAGAGCTAGGCCAAATCTGTCTACATTCCTTGCATTTAAGTGTGGCTATAGGACAGAGCTCATGCTGATGCAACATGAGAGAAGTGTTTTGAGCTTCCAGTCTTGGTCTATAAAAACCTTCTACCCACTCCCCTTCATATTTTTCAACTCAAGCAAGCATCCTGTTAGAAGTGGCAGAACTGCCGCATCTTGGGTCCCTGAACCACTGTGTAGAACAGACTTATACTCCAGCTTCCCCTCCTCAAACCTAGCCTTGACCTGGAACTGTCCTTACCTACTTTGTGTCTGTAGAGTCATTCCACTTTGGGTATATATGTTACAGTGTTTAGTGAACTAACTTAACTGATATCTCCCTGCAGTGGCCATCAAATAGCATGTCCTGCAAGAAGTGGACACTTGATGAAAATTTCATTTGATGGCTCAAAATGGGGAAGAGCATATGGAGTGACAGAATTAGAATTCCGTGTATATTGTCCCACTCTATGACCTTGCATCAAAGATTTCTGCTGAGAAAGTCCCTACCAAAGGTTGAGATAATTAAGTGCTAGAGGGAAAGATAATCTGGAAAAAAAAAAATCACTTCCTGGTAGGGCAAATTGTATAACTATTTACCTGCTTTCCATTATTGTTAATATCAAATTTTATTTACTTATTCTTTTCTTCAATGCCCTTCAACATATTTACACAGATTTCATCACCCATTTCCCATATGTACTCTTTTAGCTAAAGTGCTAAGTTTCAGGCAGTTCCATTCCTGTCTCCTGTCTCTGTCTTCACCTATTTTATTCCTTAACATCCTCATATCTTATTCTGAGCATCTATCAACACCATTTCTCTGAACCTCCAGAGACCAACTAAATAGTCCAGTTCCTGTCAGAAATCATATGTGCTGACGTGAAATGGAGTCTGGACTTCCACAAAGCACAATATAACTAGAGGAACTTTCTTTACCCAATAAATTTCACATGTGAAAATAGAGATATGCATCAAAATTTTATAATAATGAATGTCAGATGCTGAAAGAGGTGGTTGAGGTTATAAAATGCAATTCCTTCTTTCCATATTTTTCTTCTTATATAGAAGGAGAACCTGAGGCCCAGAGGACCTTGGTGGCTTGTCTAAGGTCTTGTAATAGTGGCTGAGTAGGAAATCAGGACAATACTTCTCACAGAATGTATGTTATCCAGTGGATTTTCATTCCAGAAAGGACACTGGCAATACTGTAGCTTTAGGGTTCCATATTAAGGACGAGAGCTGTGTATAAACAAGAGCTACCTGTCATTTAGCTAGATGCATTAAGTACATTATACATTTATCTAATATTTATATACTAAATATATTATACATATGTCTAATCTTTACAGCATTTCCATGAGGGAGAGTTTTATTGTCCTCATTTCAAAATGAAGAAACTGAAGCTGAGTGACTAATTGATGTTAAGAAATTTATACAAACATTTTGCAAGTAGCTTAGTCAAGATTTAAATTGAAGGCTGTCTGGACTCCAACGCTTCTTTTTTTTTCTCTGACATGGCGTGAGTATTACTTTCATAGAGATTCATGGCACATTGTTCTAGATATTAGGAAAGAATGAGCTCTCAGCCAACCTTTAACTATAGCTTCAAAATACTATACTTTTTTCTCATTCTAAATTAATCCTCTATTCAGCTGTTGATCTTGGGGCACAGAAGTTAAGAAAACAAATCTTTCGGTTCAAGAAACTTATGGTCTAAATGAAGAATAATACACAAATAATATTAAGTATGGTATTAAATATTCAGCTTATATTAACTTTGTATTCTGAATTCTATCAGTCCACTGAAATTTTGTCAGGTTTAATTGAGATATGTGATTATTCTTTATAATTAGAAAGGCTATTTAAATGGTAATTTTTGAATTTGTTTATTTACTGATTTACACGTTTCTTCCTAATAAGCAACACTGTAGATACAGCATGGGTTTTGCTATCCTAGATCCTGATTGACAGCATGCCTATCTTTATTGCTTAGGACATGTGCGGCCTTGAGCAAATAAATTATATATTTTGGGCCTCAATTTCCTAAGTAGTTTAGAAATATTGGACCTCCATTTCCTCCTAAGTAAATTATAGCCCACTTGCTAAATTCCAAAGCTGTTGAGTGAACAAGGTAAAATAATAAATCGAATGCAACCTGAAAACTCTAAATTGCTAATAAAAATTTTGTGTTTTAATCAGTGCTTCACATATTTATTTTAAAAGATCATAGATGCATTCCAGGGCAAACTACGGACCACACCCCCATGAGTTCTTGCAGAAAATTGTAATGACAGGATCATGCCTTGTCTCAAATAAGAATTTGGAAAATGTTAGCTAATGAAGAATTTATCTAGACTTTGTTGTTATTGTGAATTGGGTTGGTGGAGATATAAGCCACAAGAAATAGAAAGTTGATAGCCAAAATGTGTGTGTTTTTGTATACATATCTTCACAGGAATGGTTGGAAAGGGTGGAGTGGACAGTGAAAATTGATGGCAGAAATTTAAAGACACTTAGAATTTTAACAAACAAATCTGCTTCCAAAGATTCATTTCTTTGTCAAGCAGCATGATGCTATTATTAAGGGAGTTTATGCTGTGGTATCAAAGGGAAATAACAAAACGTCCTTTTAAACTAGTGGAGAAATAAAAAGGAGTCAGATTCTCTTCATTTTTCTGAAAGTATAAATGATCATCATTTAGCTTGGGTGTCAGAAAAACATGCTTGGAGTCCTGCCTCATATTCATCTTGGCTTTCCCAGTTTCTCCCAGGGATCAAGCACTGAGAAGCTAAAGACCTAACATTTGCCTCAGAGAGACCACAGGATGCTATGACCTCCTCTAGGCAAAAGTTACACTTCAAGGAAAAAATCTGCTCTGCTTAGTCAAGGAAAGCTTAGTGTCATGGGAACTTGCCTTCCTACAGATGAGGACTAAACTCTGATCTTTTTCTTCTGCCCAAATTCCTTCCTAAGGGGTCTGGTGAGTCACACCTACAAATGATAAAATCTCACTAAACGGGTTTTGTTAACCCAATATAACATGTTTTACTTCCCAACCTGATTCTGGTATAGCATCACATGAAAGAGAGAAGACCCCTATCTTAACTCAAGCATTTATTTCCTGTGACTCCTGGTCTTTTAGACAAAGCTTTACTCTTTCAACCAACTGTCAGCTAAAGAATGCCTAAACCCACCTATGACCTTAAGGCCCCATTTTGAAATGTCCTGTCTTTTTGGGCCAAACAAATATATGCCTTCCGTGTATTGACTGATGAGTTTGCCTGTAATTCCATGTCTCCCTAAAATGCATAAAACCAAACTGTAACCCAACCACAGTAAGTCCTCTTGCTCGAATCTTCTTGGTTGTGGCTTCAGGCCATGGTCCTCAAATTTTGCTCAGAATAAACCTCTTTAAAGTATTTTACAGAGTTTGGCTTCTTTTGAGTTGACACAGACCATAAATTTTGGGACCCATTCTAGGAAACAAGTGTGCTCCTCCTCATCCTTTCTCCACAACCTACTCCCTTTTCAGATTTGTTTATTGCTAATATTATTGATTGAACAAATATACACATCTTTCTGGGGTTTAGATTCATGACTTCTGAAGGTCAAGACTGATTCACTCCTGTTCTGTTCATCCTCTTGGCTGAGAACAATTTACATATAACAGGGCATTGCTTGGGCTGGAGAAACAACCCTTCTGACTCAGCTAACCTGTATTTCTGGAAAAACTAATGAGTGTACCAGACTCTGTAAAATACCATTCCTAAGATTCCAGTACTACTGACTCACGCTTCGTGCTAGGTAGGTCTGTTAACCTCTTCTGAGTCTGAACTTAGTTTTCTCATCTGTGACATTATGAGATGCACATGGCTACCTCCCAAAGTCCCTTTGGCTTCTAAAATTCTCTGGATACAATGCCCATGGAGCAGGATTCTATCATTCTTTTTCTATTTCTCTATTCTTTTCCAGGACTTCTAGAACCTGAATAGAAGCATCCAGCTCTGCTTTGTGTATTTTCTGAGCAATCCCTCTGCCTTGCTGAGGCAGCAACCAGCACTGCATGGCTTTCATCTACCTTGCTCTGGGCAAGTTTGTCTCCACAGACTAATTAGCCAGTAGTACTACTAACCTCAGGGCTGATTATGAAATATACTTTTCTCACTCCTCTTTTTCTAAATGCAGAAACTGAGACCTAGAGAGAGATTGCTTTTTCTTCAAAACACTTGACATTATGTTGAGTAATAGAATTATTTATATTCCTTTAATATCTGTCTTCCCCTTGGGGCTGCGAGGACCACAAAGGCAATCCCGGTTTGTTCATTCCACCATCGTCTCCATGTCCAGCCTCTAGAATGTTCCTCCCCACAGTAAATATTTGCCAAATTAATGAATGAATTGGCTACTATAATGAAGATTGTTAGACCTGAGTCTTACAGTAAATGATGCCCTCAAATTTAGACCGTTGTTAGAACCCCCAAATGACATTATATATACAGTAACATATAAAGTTACAGAATTGGGGGGAAAAAGTTTCTCATAGAAATTTAGACTTATGACTCATTTTCTGACTTCTCTTGGTGTAGGGACCAAATAAATTATTTTTATAAACCTCATTTTGAAATAATCATTATAGTGCATGTTATTTTATAAAATGAGTCATTATAAAATGGAAATATTTTGAGCAATTGTTTGTTTCATTTTTTATACATCAAAAGCATCCAAAAATTAAGGTGGTTTGAGTGTCTCTCAACCTCAGAGAGACTTCACAAATGAATGAATGAATGAGGTAACTTGGTCTCACTCAGAGCTGAGCCTCACTCCTGGGTCTCCTGCTTCCTAATCCAGATTCCAAGTGTCTTGTGGGCCTGTGCTAAGGTTCAGCTCACCACACTCTCATCTCTGAGCCAGAGTGCCTGGATCTGTCTGCACTCGCTCTTCCACCCTTCCTAACTTGGCCAGCTTCCCAGTCATTCTGCAGGTCTCAGCTGAGCGGTAACCTTTTTCAGGAACCCCTCCCTGGTGCGCTTTTTTTTTCACGCTGGTTTATGTGCTTCCCATTGGCAGGGAGCATGTCTGTTTGTTCACTCCGCTACCCCTAGGCTTAGTCCAATATCTCACAGATTGTGAATATGTGCAGTAAACGTTCTCAAGTTGTTGAATTATTAAATTCTGTACAACTAACACAACAAAGCATGGAGTTGGCCAAGGTAAATACTTGCTAAAATTGTCTGTTTTTAACTATTTTTTCTACATGGGGTTCTCTTAGGCTGCTGTCAGTATATGAAGTGATAAGAGAGGTAAGCATCTCAGTAAATTACCCCTCCTTCCAGGCTGTTTTATTCTAGACACAGCGACAAACATAAGATCATTTTTCCTGACTTACATGAACTTAACTGACTTTGGGTTCCATGATTCCACAGCCGGATTATCATTTTCACCTGAACTATTCTTTTTCATTATCTTGTACAGATGTGTGAGATCACTCAGACCAAAAGTTTATAGCAATATGGTAGCGCATGGTTGCCTTGACATTATTCAAAGTCCTTTCATTTATACTTCTCTTGGTTCCTTCCTCAACCCTTCAAAATATATTCTTATATTTAATCAATAGTTATTTATTGAGCATCTACTCTAAGCTAAGCACTATTCTAACACAAGTGCTACCATCATGAACAAGCAGAAAAAAAAATTCCCACCTTCATGGAGCTTACATTTTAGTGCTTAGTTTAATATGTAATATTTTACAAAAATGTCTGTGATTTATTATTTCAGTTGACAAAGCAGATATTTTGTCAATATCAGAAAGTATCTGCTTTGTCAACTGAAATGGTGTCCTTTTATGTATCTGCGTTCATTGCTCAATTTTCACCAGGTAGAGGGTAGTCTTCTGTTTCAGGGCAAATTGGATCCTTCCTCAGCCTCAGGGGGTTAATCAGGATTGTATTTGACCAGTCACAAGGATCTTACCATCCTGGTAAGTGATTGGTTTAAAAATAGGCATGTTACACGATTCTGGCCAATGAGATATGGAGTGATCTACTGGAAGGGTCTTGGAAAGGTTTGTCTCATTCTTAAAATGAGACACAAGACATGGATGTTTATTTTGTCCATTCTGGACGGTGTCATTTTATTTGACATGTAGAACTGGGACAGCCATCCTGGAACAATGGGGACTGAAGCTGTCAGAACAGAAGGACATAAACTGTGTTCTTGGTGATGACATTAGGCTGTTAAATCTACTCACCTTGAACTCCTAGACTTCCAACTTCTTGTTTTTTGAGAGTAATAATTTTCCTCATTTTTTAGTTGGGCTTTTCATTGCTTATGGCCATAACTGACCTAACTGATGTAGTTGGTTATAAAGTTCTGCTTGTATTGTGCCTGGCATAAGATAACACAAGGGTCACCTAATAAATATTTTTGGCTTTGTTGGTTTTATGATCTCTCTTGAATCTACTTAACTCTGCTGTTGCAGCTTGAAAGCTACTGTGGATAATGTGCAAATAGACAGGTGTGACTGTTCCAATAAATTTTATGCACAAGACATAGGCTGGATATGGCCTGCAGACAATAGTTTTTGAATCCCTGGTTTTGTGGAAAGCCTGTGGATTTTGGAATTACTCATAACATGACTGAAGTCTATCTCTGTTATCCTTTCTAGTATATATTTAAGTATATGAATTGTATATATTTAGTTGTTTATATAATCCATCTTTTCCATTAGTACTTAAGATCCATGAGAGAAAGATCTCATATATAGAAGTATATAAAAGATACACATATTTTTTTTTTCTGTGCCTGTTTTCATTGCCCAATTTTCATCAGGTAGGGGGGTAGTCTTCTATTTAAGGACAAATTAGATCCTTCCTCAGCCTCAGGGAATAAATCAGTATGGACTTGACCAGTCATGTGGATCTTATCATCCTGGTAAGTTTTGAAAATAGACACCTTACACAATAAAAGATATTGTGTAATACCCAGAAGAGTGTTGAATGACTTAATAACTGCATATGTGATTGATATTCTTAATTATGCTATTCCTATAAGGAGAGAGAAATCTCATCTCAGACAAGTCACCTTAGAACCTTACCAGGGAGTTTCCCCACAAAAAAACCCCTCCGTTCAAGTTCACTGATTACAGAAATAACACAGACTCCTCTAGCCTATTGCCACAGAGCACTCTCAAAATCTCAGCCCTCTGCCATCCAGGTAAATGTTATGGATGCTGGTACTGACTGTACCAGTATTTCAGCCTGACTATAAATGAACACATAGTTATTCACTAATTACTTTATCACCTGGAATGCAAAGAACTCTTGGAGGGCAAAGACAATTTTGTGATTAATGTAACATACAATATCTTGCTACTACCAGAAATTCAGTGAGTACCTGCTGAAATTTAGTTTATTAGCCCATTTAGGGTACTGAGGGATGCTTGTTAGTGGCATTTTACCCATGGAGAGGTGAAATCTTAGAGGTTACCTAACTGAACACACAAATCCTAGGGGTGGAGCTGCTATTCATACACTGGCTTTTCTCAAGTTCTTTTCAAAAGAAAATACTTAGTGATTACCAACTAGCTTCCCAAGAACTGGATTTCAAGGACAAGCACTCATCAAAACCTGTTTCTCGTGTCCTTCTCCTTGTTCTCCTCTTCAATCAGGGGATTTTCCACACTTAGTCCCGGGCAGTCATTTCATCCAGTTTCTCATCGGAGCTTTGATTGCACAGTCCTTAAATGGGATGCAGGCATTGATTAACTTCCACCATTTATTTCAATGAGGGCAAAGCCTCCCAGGAAGCCTATGAACTAAAATAAAGTATACTTGGCAAAGAAAAATGAACTGATGGAAAACTTTGTAGAGCAAAGCAAGGTCAATGACTTTCTAAGTACTATTTCTTAGGTGTTACACGACAAGTTTCTAATTCTAGCTATTTGTTGTGAGTTCTGTGGAAAGAGAAAATTCAGGAGGTTCTAGTTATATCTGGATAATGAGAGGGAATAGCTGTATACAGGTGTCCACTCAGATCCAGGCACTAGCGTAAGATTTGGCTCATATGAAGCCATCCACACTCTCACACCCTATACCTTCATCAGGAAAGGAACTGTCCCTGATCTTGTCAGAGGACACACCCATCACTTGTACACTGACATTGTTTCCTGTCTTTCTTCATCATGGTTCATCCTTCTTGACTGAATTATTAATATGTTCTAATATCTCCCACCTTAAAAAGTAAAATACTTCCTAATCTCTCTTTGATATTTACATTGTCCTCTAATCACTGCTCTGTTTCTCTGGGGTTTTTTTGTTTTTTATAGCAAAAGTCTTTGACAAATTTATTTTCTGAATTCATTTCTTACTCCTCAGTCTCTCTTGCCACCACTGTTGTCTGAAGCTGCTCTTGTAAAGGTCACTAACAATCTCCATCTTGCCAAATGCAAAGGCCAATCCTCCAGCTCTCTTTCTAGGGAGCCTCTCAGTAGCATGTAACACATTTAATCTGTCTTCTTTCAAATATTCTTCACTTGGCTTCATGGATGCCATGCTGTCTTACTCCTCATCCCCCTTCAGTGGCTACCTGTCTGTCTTCTTTCCTTGGTTCCCTTCCCCCATCCTTCCTTGAACACTGGAATCTGCAGGGCTCTGTGGCCAGCCCTCCTTTCTGTCTAGACCTTCTTTCTTAGAGATCTTATCCAAGCCAATAGCTTTACAGGCCTGCTATGTGTCAGTGACTGGAACTCTGACCTTTTCCATGGGCTCCAAGTTCAATATCTCCCCTTGACCTCTAATAAGCATGTCAACCTTACCATGTCCAAAATAACACCCTTGATTCTCATGTATCAAAATTTCTCCTCTTCTAATCTTTCTCATCTTGGTAAATATCAACTTCATTCACTTGATTACTCCTCTTTTTTCCTTGCATTATACTACCAATTTATTTGCAAGCTTTGGCAGTTCACACTTCAAAATATAGCACAGATCTGACCGTCTTTCGCCACATCTTTTGCTACCACTCTATCCTAAGCTTTTATTATCTCTGACACGAACAGTTGAAATAGCCTCCAAATTGATCCTGTTTTTACTCCTCACTGCTGTCTTCCCCCACGCAATTGTTCTCCCCACAGTAGCCAGAATAATTGTTATGGGATGAATTGTGCCTCTCAAAATTCGTATGTTGAAGTCCTAACTCCTGGTACCTCAGAATGTAACTGTATTTGGAGATATGTTCTTTAAAGAGATGATAAGTTAAAATGAAGTCTTTCACGTGGGTCCTGATACAATGTAATTGGTGTCCCTACAGGAAGAGGGAATTTGGATGCTGCTATGTGCATGCACAGAAGAAAGACCACATGAAGGAAGAGGCTGTCTGCCCGCCCAGGAGAGAGGCCTCAGAACAAACCAACCCTAATGACACCTTGATCTCAGGCTTCCAGCCTCCAGAACTGGGAGGAAATAAACTTACATGCTTAAACCACTCAGTTTGTGATACTTAATTACTGCAGCTCTAGCTACTAATATAATAATCTTTAGCAAAGGTAAATCATACCATATCACTCCTTTGTGTAAGTCCAATAGTTTCTTCATTACCTCTAGAAACAATACTCAAATGCTTTACCATTTTCAACAGTCTTATGGGCTCAGGCCCACGCCTGCCACCAACTTCATCTTCCTTGATAATTTTTTTCTCAATGTTCTTTAGCTGTGCTGGCCTTCTGTTTTCCCTCCAATACCTCAATTATTCCAGTGTCAAGATCTGTGTATGTCCTCATGGTTCTGTGAATTCTTGCTGTGCCACCCTCCATGGGGCTCACTCCCTTGCCTCGTTCTGAGACTCCACACGCTCGGAGACCTCCTCTGACAGCCATTTCTAACACGCATTCCCCCCTTGTGACCTCCTGTCACTCTCAATCATTTTACCCTGGTTTATCTTCCTCCATAGCACTTACTTCCATCTGAAATTGTGTGTTATATTTATTTGTTTACTTTCTCTCATCTGTCCCTTTCGGTAGGATGTAAAATCTGTAAGAACAGGGATGTTGTCTTTGTTGGCTTATTTATTCTTTCCATTTACATGAGACCTAATATCTTTGTGTCTACAACAATTCTACCAGTGCCTAGAGCAGGGCCTGGCATACATAAGGCACTTAATAAATATTCATTGAATTAATGAATGTGTTTTCACTGAGCCCTTACTTTTGCGTATCACTTCTGAACTTTCTAGGTTGTTTCACAATCTTGTCATATAATAGTAATAATTAACCTTCATTACTTGCTTACTGTGTGTCAGGCCTTGTGCCAAGGACTTTAATCAGCATTGTCTGATATGTGGGGTGGACTGTTTTATTGAAGAAAGAAGTGACACTCACCCTGGCTAAAGGAGATGGGAATGGTGTGACATGTTACTCCCTCCACCTGGCATGGCTGCTAAAATGAGAAGGTCGGGGGTGGCTGCTGTGGAAGTTAGTTGCCGACACAGGAAAGCCCTCTGGAGCCCTCCAGGGCCAGCCGTGCATTACAGGCTCTGTCTGTGTAAATCAGGGAGCCCATGCCTGATCCCGAGGCTGAGCCACTGGTTCTCCAGCCCAGGTTGCCTGTTGCCCAGCCTGAGGCAGCTGATCTGCTCACATGTTCTCTTTCTACACTGGAGGTTCTTCCCAGGGTCTCTCCCAGTGAGGCTCCTAGAAGAGCTGAAGGCCCAGATTCCGGGGTATGTATGACCTATTTTCCACAAATAATTTGGCAGCCAGTGCAGATGGCAGCATAGGAGGGGCTTCAGGTTCCTTGCTTAGCCTGCCCCCTAAGAGGATGGGTGCTTTCACATATATTACCTCATTCGTCTTTTTTAAACTTCACGTCACCTTTATGAATTAGGTATGAGTATTTGTAATTCACAGATGAAATAAATTGTGATATGCTCAAGGTCATAAAGTGGCAATGATAGAAGTCAATGCTTTGGATATTGTCCCTGGCCTCATGCATTCTTCCCACCCCATCATGCATGCACACACACACACACACACACACACAATCACTTGCAAACTTGATGCAAGCCATAATCACAATTTTTCAAGTCCTTAAACTCACCACATTCTGCCTCCTCTCTGAATTTTCACTGTTCTCTCACTTCTTCCCCGGGGAAACTGGTCCTTCCCTTAAATGTGAATTTGCTGGCACTTTTCTGACCGCCAGCATCTCTATGTTCCCAAAGAAGCTTGCGTTTGCACTATTATAGCTCTACCAGTCAGGACTCTTTTTGTGACAAAAGATGGAAACTCAATCCCAACCAGTCTAGGAGGCAGATCCTGGGGTTCTTCTGGCTTCAGGCATTGCTGGATCCACGGGCTCAGATGATAATGTGATCTTTCTTCCTCTTCTTCCTCTGCTTCCCTTTGTGTATCAGGTCCACTATGGAACAGGCTTCTTATCAAACCAGAAAAAAAAGGGCAACTGGAGGTCCCAGCTCTTCCTTGTCTCCCTAACTTATCATCTGGAGGACTCTCAATAGATTCAGGAGAAAAGCAATATACGTCTATATAACCAAAATATGTTCTGGTCCTTGCTATTCATCTGTGAATGCTGTGGGAAGCACATAGGTTAGACCCATTTAAACTTCAGAGAATTGACAGGGTTGAAAAGGGAAAAAACAGTTCGGCAATCAATAAACTTTTAGCCTACATTTTGTAGTTTTCTTTTTTATGTCTCTCTTCCTAACAAGTTCTATGCTAGCTGTATTAGGGAAAAAAACACTGTTGGTTTTGACCACTCCTAAACTCCAAATGCCTATCACACTGCCTGGCACACACTGAAAACAATAAATATTTCAAAATAAATTAATTAAACCAATTCTGACAATGTACCAAGTGGCCTTTATAAAAATTATACACCCCCTCTGTTATGCTGAAGTAACAAGAAACACTTCAGCATAGTTGATCTAGTTGCCAGCTCAACCCCAAGTCTCCTACTTGCTTTGAAAGTTACCTGGTGAGTAATATTAGACACGCCCATTGAGACTTGCTTCCTAACACTGATTCTAAGTAGCTCCACCTGCCTGCCGAACCGGTCCCTTGCAGATTGTCTACTTCCGAGAGCTACACCCGTGACCCTCTTTGACCCAATGCATCTGTCCTGTGGGCATTAGGACAAAAGACTGTGGGGAGGGTATCAAAATGAGACAACATAAAACAACAAAAATAATAAACAATAAGCTAACATTCTATGTCTTTCATAGTTTACAAAGCAGTTTTCTACAACCAAGCTCATTTAATGTTCACCATGAATATTACGATTTTCTTACCATTTTACAAATGAGGAAACTGAGGCAAGCTTGCCTTATTACCAACCCAGGCCATACCTTGGCAGGTTATTCTGCCTCTGTTCACAATCAGTCCATGAAATTTCTACAGTAGAAAGATTTGGAGGAAACTTTAATGATTATAGGAAAATGTCACACACTTTATAACAGCCATCTGCTGAGATAAACATTCATTTAAGATAATAAAATTGAGGGACACAGAGAAAAGAAGTCTCTTGCCCAAGGGATAGACAACACCTTCACCTTGGCTTTGAATTATAATTTGCCGTGCTGCCCTCCTTGAGTTTCCCTACCTCCTGTTCACCATGAGTCAGCTACTGTATACCTTTCTCCTTTCAGGGGTGTGTCCTGGTGACATGAAGGTTACCTCAGATGTAGATGATGAGTGTCTGACACATGCTCCAGCTATCTTGAGGTGACTTAGCTCATTGAAAGTGAATCCGGCTTGTTAGGCATATCAGGGGGGTCCGTGTCTGTGCCAACAAACCTCAGCATGGCACCACTGGTGGTCTCATGGCTCCTACACCTGTAGGCACTTGGTCGGCTGCCGGCTGTCCCTGGCAGAGTCCCTAAGCAGAACCATGGAGCTTCCTCATGGTGAGCAACAGAAATGCGCTTCTCAAAGTCATACAGTTTCTGGGTACAGAATAAGACCAGGGAATGCATCCACTAGAGTGCACCCTGATTGTAGAAAGTTGAAGAAGTTTAAGACACATACCCACAGTCTTACCTCTATTAAGGGATAGGGCTGGGATCTGAACCCAGGTCTTTCCAACTCCAAAATCTCTGCTCTTGGCCATAGATGAAGCACATCAGCCTGAAAAGTTGGGGAAATGGAAACCACACATAGAGCCCAGGCTGTTTCATTTGTTAACTGCTCGTTATGTCAACTGAAATACTTTATTTTCTTGTCCGTACCATATCGTGTGAAGCCCTATCTGTTCGGTGGGGTGGGGGTCGGGGGAAGCTGGTGATTTGTGCTGCTATTGTTTCTCCACACAGGGTGAGTGTATTTGTGGATATTATTCCCCATGGTCAGAACAATGTGAGCTATTTTTCCATGAAGGGCCTGGTTGGCCCTGCAGCCAGTAATTTCCTGACTCTCAAACCCAGTGGGCCTGGGCCATTCAGACAAGCCCCAGGTGGCCCCAGAAAAGAAGGACAGAGCCCTGCACACTTGGATTCATGTCCTTCCAAGCAGGAATTGTGAGAGTGCAGGCGCCAAGAATTAAGGACGAGGAGGAAAAAGTCTTTCTTCCGTGCTTAGTGTGTTTTCCACGATGCACTGGGCATTCAGTCCAGGGGATCGTGTTGCCAGCCAGTGCTGTGCCCTGATCCTCACGAGGAAGTGAGGCCAAGGGGACGGGGTGCAGAAAAGGTCTGGAGAGATGAGATCAGCCCCTGGTTTATTTTCAGGAGAGAAAAGGTGCTCTATGGAAAGCTACTGGGCCTAGAGTCAGACACAGAGTTGTGTGTGTCTGCCTTCGCCATGAACTTTAAATTCCCAGCAGGAGCCACACGGAGACATGGCATTGTCTTGAACAATGGAGACAAAAATATCAAGCTTTCAGGCTCATTTGAAAAATAAAGTGGGTGATCCTTATTTCCTGGACCCGTGAATAGAAAACTCAGGACACATTGGAAAGGCAATCAACACCTCTGAAATCAGACAGAACAATTTAAGATGATGTTTAATTTGGATTAAGCTATGTGCCATAAACTTCTAGTCCTATGAGAAGATAGGGCTGAGAAGTGAGACTCAAAACAAGTAAAGAAATCAAGAAGGGGCTTCAGGGCAACAGTAGAATTTAAGGAAGAAGAAAAGGAATCAGATGACTATATTTTTAGCAATTTATGTAAATTTCCACAGCAGCTATACCTAAATCAAATAATCCTCACAAAACATGTGCAGTGAGTTTCGCTGTACTTAAAGTTGTTGCCGCAGGTCAGAGAGGGAAAGTCCAGGTTTCTTAAAGGGTGAGTCGGAGATCCTTCACTGAAATCACCTGGGATGCTTGTTAACAGATCTTGAATCCCTTCTAGTTCCACTGAATTTGAATTTCTTAAGATGAAAACAGGAATCCTCATCTTCATAAATTCTCTGGCTAATTCTTATATGCAATATAGTTAGAGAGAACCACTGTTTGAGTTATTACCTGCACACTGGGGGTTACCTGAGACACCTGAAACATGCCCATTCCACTGGCCTCCCCTCAGAGATAATGATGTAACTATCATTAGATCACGGGGGCTGGGCACTGGGATTTATAAAGGCTTTCGGGGACATTCCAATAAGCAGCCCACTCTGAGACCCACTGACCTAGGGGGTTCACTTATATCTGTGACAGCTGTGATTTTAGCCCTGCTAGGGTTGCCAGATAAAATATGAAATACTCAGATAAATTTGAATTTCAGATAATAAAGCATTCTCTTTGGTATTATTTAATCATGTGTATGTTGCAATTATTTAATGGAATACATGCATACTGAAAAAAATTTGGTGGCTCTGGCAACCCTAAACCTAATTGTCTCTAATTCTAAAGCACTTAGCTTTTTAACTGCTTTCTGGTGTGTTCCTTTTTCAGTTTTGAAGGATAGGTAAAGATTGAATAGGGAAAACTCTTTACCAAAAACATCACTCATGGACAACTCCAAATAAAAGTAAATTAACATAGATATACAAAAGTTGCTGGAAACATTTGTATAAATTGAGAATACCTTGATATGCCAATTGTTACCTTCTATATTAGTTTTTATTTGCTGCTGTAACAAATTATTAATATCACAAACTTAATGGCTAAAAACAATCTATGTTTATTGTTGTACAGTTATATGTCAGTTATGGGTCCGAGGCAGGTTTCACTGAGCTAAACTTTAGGTGTTTGGAGGCTTTAGAGTGGAATTGTTTCCTTGCCTTTTCCAACTTCTAGATGCCACTCCCATCCTTTGACTCATGGCCTCTTCTCTCCACCTTCAGAGTTGGAATGTTACACTGTTACAACCATTCTTTCTATAATTTTTCTCTGGCCCCATCTGGAAAAGGTTCTCCTCTTTTAAGGGTTAGGTTTGGCACACCTGGATAATCCAAGCTCCTCTTCCCATCTCAAGATCCTACTGTTGACATCACCAAAGCCCCTGTTGCCATGTAAAGAAACATATTCGCAAGTTCCAAGGATTTAGGGTAGCGACATCTTTTATTGGTGAGGGAGCATTATTCTGCCTCCCACTCTTCCTACTTTATTTATTGTATAAATTAGATTAAAAAATGATTTTGTGAAAGCAACACAATCTTATGTATCACATAAATCTCCTTGTATAACATACATGCTTTTGTCAGAAGCTGCTAGTGAATGCTTAAATTTTTTAGCAGAATCAGTTGAAAAATGTTGTAAAGTGAAAGTTGAAAAAACGGCTATTTTAGTCAACAAACAATTCTATGGTGCTTACTCTGCGCCAGGCACTATTCTTAGCATTTCAGATGTTCACTCATTTAATCCTCATGCAACAGCACAATACACTAAGTGCTTGTGTTACTATTCCCATTCTGCAGATCAGAGATAAGGCCCAGGGAAATTTATAATTTACCCAAGTTCGCCAATTACTCGCTTTCAAGATTAAAATCACCAGAACTTCTCAAACCATCAATGTACTGTGCGTTCATTAGCCACATCCTTCCCAAACACTTCATTGAAATTTCAAGCTGTCTGTGCTGCAATCATCCCACGATGGAACTCATATTAGAAAATAATACACATTTTTTACTTATCCATGGTTTCACAAAAATTACTCTAAAAAAAAAAAAGATTACATAATCACAAGCCAAAATGTGTGTTTGAAAGATGGAGGATATACCATCACAATAAAAATCAAACAAGAAGTGTCAAAGTGAAATGTCATAGATATCAACTGTCAAACTTAGTACTTAAGGAAATTGAGCATTTCATACTTAATAACCTAATAGAAAGTGGTGGAGCAACATTTCAAACATTCCGCTGTCCATGAGCCGTTTTCATACTCACTGCATCTAGTGAGAAACAGAATAGGACTTAGTGAATACTCAACTGTAGAATGAAGTTTAAAAATTTCTACAACCTTTAGTTTGAAATATATGAACTTGAGTAAATTATTATCAGCAATGTTTTTTTATATTTTTATTGATATATAATAATTATACATATTTATGGATTACATGTTACATCTTGATACAAGCACACAACAAACAATGATCAAATCAGGATAACTGGGACAAGATTCACCCGAAACATTCATCATTGCTTTATGTTGGGAGCATTTGAAAACTTCTAGCTATTCTGAAATACAATAAACTATTGTCAACTATAGTTGCCCCATTGTACCCCTGAACATCAGAACTTCTTTCTTCTATTAAACAGAATTACCCCTTCACCAACACCTCTTCATTACCTCTTCCCACCACCCTTACCAATCTCTAGTAGCCACCATTCTATTCACTACTTCCTTGAGATCAATTTTTTTTTAGGTCCCATATATGAGTGTGAAAATGAAATATTTGTCTTTCTGTGCCTGGTTTATGTCACTTAAAATAATGTCCTCCAGATCTATCCATGTTTCTGCAAATGAAAAACTTTCCTTCTTTTTCATGGCTAAATAATATTCCTTTGTGTACATACACCGCATCATTTTTATTCATTCATCCCTTGATAAACCCTTAAGCTGATTCCATAATTTAGCCATTGTGAATAATTCTGCAATAAACACTTAAGTGCAAATATCTTCTGGTTACATTTTATGACTTTGCCTCACCCAAGCGAGGTTTAGAGGCATGCCCTTCTCCTCTACAATGCTCACTATGTCTGTGACCCTTAGTTGTGAGTTTGTTCCTCCCCCCCAACTCCCTAATCTCTGGAGAATATTACTACTATGTGAGCACCATAGTGTTGATGAGTTAGTACCAATTTGACAGCAAGAAAATGTGTAGACTATTCCTCCAATCTTGTGATACCTCACTGCGGATAATGGGCTCAAGCTCAATCCTATCAGCAATGTTTAATAAGGGACTGTGAAGCTGAAAAAATGCCAGGCCTTTGCTTAATCTGAACATTTAATTTAGGCTTAGGATTTGGTTTAGGATAGCAAACTATTGTCAGGTGGGACACAGCAAATCTGAGCTGAAAGTAAGGCAGAACCACGAGAGGCTTAGCTATGAGCCAAAGCTACAGCCTTAGACCATGGCAGACCAGGGTCCCAGGGCTTTGAGGTCCCAGGTGATTGTGAGCACAATAAAAGTGCTTAAGGGTTATTAGATTCTCACTCAGGGAGGATGATGCTGTTTGGAAAGATGGTGAAACCAAAATCCGACATTAACCCAATCTTTGCTCATTAGAACAGCACAGCAAAAACTCTCATAAAGGACTTTGCTCTTCCCAGCACCTCTCTATCAAAGTGCAGCAGACATCTTCAATGTCAATTCACGTTTCTACTTATTGCACTGTGTGCATTTAGGCAAACACATTGAAAATCCCTTCTGGGACAGATGTTCCAAATCAAATGCATACTCTCCAACGTCATTCTTACTGGAAAGAAACTGATGGAAAGAAAATGAAAGCAGAAAAACAACACACCCCTGGATCAATGTCTCCTCCCAGATCCCCTTCATCATCACAGAGGCACGTGGACTTCATTCAGGTGAAGAAAATGCTATAAGTTCTGTACTTAAAATTATAGTATTTCCTCTCTCTCTGATTCCCTGCTTATTCTCTATTTGTGGTACAATTCACCTGCCCTTCCAGCTTCATTCTCCACCCTTGTCCACTTGGATGCATATCCTAGGAAACTGCCCTGTGTAGGCTGCATCAAATGGGCTCTTATTCTCCGGCTTCCTGTTGGAATTGGTCAATAGGACGCACCAGCAAGAAATTAGAGGTGCAAGGAAAGAGAACTTGGTGGGTGCTAACTCCTGGGCTCCCTCCCTGCCCAGACCCAGGTTGGTCATGGCCACGGTGCTCCTCTTGGAATGTAGCAGCTCCTGTGGGCAGCCTTTTCCTACAGCTTCCACTCTCATGGGGTTCCCCTCCCTGCTCCCTTTCCTTCCCTTTAGGTGTACCTTGAAGCACCTATTCTATTGTAGGCTTATTCTAGGTGCTGGAGATGTAGTAGAGAACAAAAGAAGAAAAAAAATCTCTCCTACATAGAGTTTATAAGCAAGTGGGAAAGAGACATAAACAAGTATAAAATAAAATGTGCTGGATGGCGGCTGAGGGTATGAATAAAAACAAAGCAGGGAAGGATGCTAGTAAGTGTTGGGGCAGGGAACAGTGTGGGCAGGGAACAATGTGCCTCCTTTCAAAAGACGTTCAGGGAAGGCGTGAGTGAGACATGAGTGAAGACTTGAAGGAAGTGAAGACACAGCCGTGAAAGTATGGGAGTGAACAACAATGCTGATAGAAGAAAAAGGATATGTAAAACCCAAAGACAGTAGTGTTCTTGGGGAGTCTGTAAAACAGCAAGGGCGGGTGTGGCTGCAGAAGAGTGAGGGAGGACACAGTGGAGGTCAGAGAGATCACAGGGACAGTTCATGTAGGGGCTTACAGATCATTTTAAGAAATTTGGATTTTATTCTGAATAGCTGAGATGCCCTTCTGCTAGGAGGTGATAGGATCTGATTTACATATTTTTTTAAGAAAACACTCTTGCTTCCATCTACACAACATTCTTGGTTCATGTGTAAAATAAATGGAAATCACTTAGGAGTTCCTGCAGTAATCAGGAGAGGCACTGTGATGGCTTGGGCCAAAGAGCAGATGTGATGGAAAATGGTCAGTCTGGATATATGATGAGCGGTAAACCAATGGGCTTTCCTGATGGATTGCATCTGAGGGTGAGAGAAAAGAATCACTGATGGCTCTGAAGTTTTGACCTGGCCAACTAGAAAAATAAAGTCACCATTAATTGAGATGATGAATTTTTGGTAAGCATAGGTGGAGCAGGGAGCAGAAAATAACAGGAAGGTAGTTTTACATATGTCAGGTTAGAAATTTCTCTTCCACCTGCCAGTGGAGGTGTCATGTAGGCGGTTTGATCTACAAGGCAGGGTTCAGGAAACACATCCTGGCTAGGGATGCCCCGTTGAGAGTCGCCAAAACAGGAATGGTATATGAAGCTATGTATCTGGATGTTAACCCTGAGAAAGCAAGTCTAGTTTAAAAAAAGTACAAGATCTGAGGCTTGTTTAGAGGTCTTAAAGATGAGGAAGAACAAGCTAAGTCGACTGGGAAAAGGCTGCCCTGAAGGAAACCAGAAGAATGTGGTGCCTAGAAGTCAAGTAAAGAAAGTGTGGCAAGGAAGAGGCTGAGATCTAGTGTAACAAGTGCTAATGGATCGGCCAGATGAATTGAGAATTAAACATTAAATATGGAAAGCCTTGGCGAATAAAACGGGAGTTATATTTGTGGAATAGCGGTACAAAAAATAAAATGGTTGAGCTCAAGAGATGACAGGAGGGAAGGATTTGGAGAGAATGATTGTAAACTATTCTTTGAAGAATTTAACTTTGAAGAGGGAAAAAGAAATGGGATGATAACTGGAGGTTATATATTGAATCAAGTGAGAATTGTTAATGGAAATACACACACACACACACACACACACACACATATATATATATATGATTTTAATCAGATTGATCCAAAATAAAGGGAAAATGATGATGCAGGAATAAAAGGAGACAACTGCTGGTTACATTCCTGAGTAGGCAAAATAAGATTAATATTGGACGGTAGAGCACCCAGAGCTTTCACAGAAGATTAATGTAGGCCAATGATAAAAGATGATTCATATCCACTTTTGGTGTATGTACAGCTATTCATGAATAATTTTGCTGAGTAAAACAACGTATGCCTTCATTTGCCTAAACGCATACAAGTGAAGTATGCATATGCATGACTCAATGGCATAAGAGAAACTCCTGGGCTAGAAAACTTGTTTGGGGCTGAAGGAGGTCATCTAATTAGGAAATTACTTTTACATGTTGAGCTGTAATCTCTTCTTCTGTGTCTGTTACCCACTGAGCACAGATCTTCACTCAAGGCGGCACTTTGTTTTCTATGACAACTTTCCTGTGCTCTCAAGTTTTGTCTGCTTCAGGTTAACTATCTCAGTTTTTTATAAAACATTTTTACTTTTATTTATAGCCCCTCTACAATGTTGGCCATTCTCTCTGACCATCTCTCTGCTTGTCAAAAATCACTTTGGCTGTGTGATCCTTGGAGGTGACCCCAGGATTCTGGTTTGATCTGACCAGCATGCTTTAACCATAACTCTCATTGCCTTTTTCCTGGTCACCCCGATTTTGTGATTGTGATCTGATGTTGCTTTAGTTTTCTTGGTAGCGTTTTAGGCTGAAAGTTCATATGACTCATTTGGAGCCACAGTCATGTGTTAAGACAACATTACCCTAAGGTTACCTGCATTATCTCATCTAACTTTCTTAAACTTCCTGTGGAGCATGTATTGATAGTATTATGTTACACAAGAGAAAACAGACTCAGCAAGTCTAAAGGATGTGCCCAGATCCTATGGTTAATAATCAACCTCAACCTGATACATCCCAGGTCTGTCAGAAATTTGGCCCCAGGGGGCTCCAAAACCAATGGAGGCAAGAGACACAAAATGTTATGGAGCAGATGAGGACAAGGCTAATTCTATTTTACAGCATTACAGTCATTCCAGAAGCCCTCAAGGCAAGGAGCCTATCCCCTCTCATTGGTGGAGATGGCGTTTTCTGCAGGGGCATGGGCGCTGGGCTGATCCAGGAAGTGGCCTCCTCAGAGGGCAGTGTTGTTAGTCATAGCCTTCCCCCCATGGCTTAAAGACAACACCCTGGTGCAATGAGCCATTTTCCTGCCCAAGGGTGTGTGTGAGAAACGGAACTCGGGAGTTGCAAGTCACTACTCATGAGAATAGTTTCGGCCTCAGATATCTGTTGAAAGTCAGACTTTAAAATGGCATTTTCGGAATGGAAGTTCCTAAATTGGTAAGTGAACTTGACAGTCTGTAGGCAGCATATGAGGGGAGAAAAATCAGGGTGTCTGAGCAAATGGTCACAGGATGCCCAGATAGAAGTAATGGGGACGGTGTAGAATTTTAACAGAGCCGTCACTATGGGGGAACATTGTGATTTAGTGTAAAAATACACATTAAATATTTGGAATTTAAGCATAATAATTACTGCTGCACCCAATAGACATCTGGTAACTACTCCATCCCCAGGTCATCTTTGACCCCCAACCCATCTAGCAGCTCTCTTCACTTCCCCTCATCTTATTCCCACATGAGTGTCACTAGGGCTGCAGTGAGGTTCACAGGAATATCATAAAGACCAGAACAAATTATCCCTTGTATCCAAATGGTCTTGTCAAAATGATGGTAGGAGGACATTCAGCTCTGAAGGGGGTACAGCTTAGTACAGACCGAGGGGTCAGAGCATTTGGAGGTGGACAAAGACCCCAACAGGATTTATTGTGCTCATGGGGGAAGCCAGAAAGCAAGTCAAGGGCACACGTCCCGAGACAAAGGCTGTCACTTGGCAGGGAGGGGGGAAGCCTGGTTCTAAATCCTGCACAGCTCGGGCAGAGGGGAAGGGTTGGGGGGGATTAATATATAGTGATTTAGTGAGGGTATATCCATGCCCTCCTGCAACCACTGGTGCATAGCTATGGGTCCATCTCGAGGGTTTGAGGAAGCCTGGAGTCACAGCAACAACCAGATTTCTGAATAAACCAGGGACAGTATCAGGCAGAGGTCACTTCCTACATTACCAGTTTGCTGGGTAATGTCCTAGGAGTTTCACAGCTTGTGTTCTATCTAAGCTTCACACTAAGCACACCTGAAAAGGATTCACCCCATTAATATGAGCAAACTTGGGCTGGAGAAGCTAAGTAACTCGCCCAAAGTCGAGGGGATTATAAATGATATTTACTACTTGGTCTGTCCGATTTAACAGCTTGCATTTTTGCAGCATTTCACAGGCAAGAGAAGGACTCACAGCCTCAGGTTTTAATCCCAGTTCTTGAAACTTGATGCTGATCAACAGCATTTATGAACCAAGCATACTCACATATTTAGCCACGTCACTCCCACCCCATTGTCTAAGCCAACCCCACTGGGCCCTGTACATTCCCTGGAAGGTGACTGCATAGGGCATCTCTGTGTTGGGCTCAAAGAAATGTCCTTCTTTCCATATCAATTGAAACTAACTTTTACTTTAAGGGTCAGCTCTCATGTCACATCCACCTCAAATCCTTCCCAGATCCCACAAGGGCAGAGCTAACCTCAGCCCCACCTGTCCCGCCAGCAAACTCTTCATGCCCTCCTGTGACTATTGGTGCATGGCTATCACCAGGTTTTGAGGAAGCAGGAATAACAGCAACAACAAGGTTCCTGGACTGGCATATATATTATCAGGTATATGTCACTTCCTACACTAACTACATATGCCATTTGTCCTGGCTATGTCTCAGTTTCCTTGTCTTTAAAATAAGAACTAGATGAGATCATGTGAATCTAGTGCTTAGGAGAGAGGTTGGCACAAAGAGACCAGATGTGACACGTACAAAATGCGAGCCTTTTGGCCCTCAGCTTGGCTCTACCTCCACCCCACAGAGGGGACTTCATTGCACTTTTATTGCTCCCTTGAAGTTATCTCAGTACCTAGTAAAGGAGTTCCTATATTTTAGTTGAACTAAGTACTACATGCCACAACTGAAACAACTGACCCTGATGTTAGGTTTCATTTTGTATGAATGTGGGTGACACAGGCTGTATTAGTTGCTAGCGCTTCCATAGAAAAATACGAAATAATACTGCAGACTGGGTGGCTTCAACAACAGAAATTTATTGTCTCACAATTCTAGAGGCGAGATGTCCAAGATTAAAGTGTCGGCAGGGCTGGTTTCTCCCGAGGCCTCTCGCGCTGGCGTGTAGGTGGCCGCCTTCTCCTGAGTTTTCACATGGTCGTCCCTCTGTGTGTGTCGTGTCCCAACCGCCTCTACTTGTGAAGACCTCAGTCATTATCTGGGCCCACTCTGATAATCTCATTTTATCTCAGTTTCCTGTAAAAGGCCGTATCTCTAAATACAGTCACATTCTGAGATACTAAGCATTTCAACTTCAAAATATAAATTTTGGGGAGACAGGATTCCACCCATGACACAGGCTTTGATGGAAACACTCAACGCTGAAGCCTCTGACTAGAGCAGCAGGGATGGGAGAGCATCAGAGACTAAACATCCTTCCAGCTTTGCCAGCCGTGCTGGGGGCAGGAGGGGAGACTCTGCATGACACCAGCCACGGCCGGGAAACTTGCTGGCTCAAGGAGCTGTAGGAAGAAGGAAATTCAGGAAACAGGGAGACATGGGCCCTATACACATGAGTCATGGGAAGTCTTCCTGCCTGGCCTCCTGGGAGCACTGATTTTGGTGGGGACAGTCGACTCCAACCTCAGAGAAAAATGAGTTTGTTCACCATTTGGGAACCAACAGGGAACAGCATCCACTACCTAAACTTTGTAACCCTTTGTTTTCCTGTCTGTAAGATAAGCTAATGATAACGCTTGCCTAACAGAACTACTGTGAAGGTTAAATAAGATAACGCATAGGAAGCCTTTTTCGTGGTGCTGGACACATTCTAAATGCATAAATCTGACTTATGATCGTGATCACTAATGATAGAAGCAGTGTGCTTAATGCTATAGTTGATAAAAGTGTTACTATTATTTTACGGAGCTGGAATAGGGATCTTGCTCCTCCCCCCAGACTGAACCCCCATTGCGTTCATTAAGGCTCCGTTAGGAAGCAGATGCCTTCAGGAGCTGGGACACAGACCAGCTCATGGAATTATGGATTACGAAGTTAGATAGCACAGTTACAAACATGGTTATTTTTCAGATGAAGGATTGACATTCCAAGAAGGAAAGTGACTTTTTAAGGGTCCCTCAGTGACTCATTAGCAGAACTGGGATTAAAATCTTGACATCTTAATTCCTAGGTCAGTACCCTCTCTTTTGTATCCTCACTTTGCTGAATGCGGCCAGCCCTCCACCCGGTCATCGCCCTTTCAGAGACTGTGTGAGGTTGAGGAGTTCAGAACTCTGGGCCTGTCATGTATTAACTGTGTGACCCTGAGTGAGTTTTCAAATCTCTCTGTACCTCAATTTTCTGCTTTGCAAAAATGAAGATAATAATAGGACTCTTTTTGTGGGATTGTTTGTGAGGGTCAAATGAGGTGACACTTATAGCATATTAGCATAAAGTCTGGTGCTTGTCAAGTGTTCTTTGGCAATTCCCCGGAAGCCGTCAAAAGTGTCAGCTGCACGTTGCTGCTCTGAGGCAGGTGACGGAGGAGAGGGCGAAGGAGTGACAGCGTACTCGTGGAATCTAAACGGGGGACAATGGGTGAGAGGGTGTGTAGGGCAGGGAGAAGCAGTCAGGAAATGTAAGCTGGAAATAATAAAGAAATATCCAAACACTGTCTTGTAGCTCTCTGCTTTTGTGTCTTTTACCATTAAATGTCACTAAAGGGCAAGGACTGGCTCTCAGTCGTCTTTCTGGACCTTTCTATCTCCAGGTCCTATAACTGTGTGTGGCACAGAGTTGGCATTCAGTAATGACAGCAGAATGAGTGAGTCCATGAATGAATGAATGCAGGAATGTGGCCAGGCTCGTGCCTCAGTGTTAAAGTTTATCAAATCCTTTTCTGAATAATAGGGGGAATTCAGAGCCCACGGCCACTGGCAGTGCACTGGACGAGCGCGTGGGGGACATCTCTGCCCAGTCACGTGATGAGGTGGCTAGCCATTGCCTAGGTAGCTGCAATAGGAATCTTTACACCAGGGAAGCCAGTGGATGCTACTAATCAAGACTCTTCAACCTCCTTGTTCAACATTTATGAGCACTTTGTGGGGACAAGAAATATACCCAAGTGTTCTCACCTCACCGGCTCCCAATGCTGCATGGGCTCTTCAGAGGTCAGTAGCAGACTCCGTCTTCTCTCCTGAGATCTCTCCAGGCTTTGCTAGTATCTTCTCTGATGCTCTTACTCTGAAGTATCAGTTGTGTGGATGTGAGTCATACATACTGGCTGCTTGGAACTTAGAGAGAACTCTGTGGTTAAATATATTTTAAAATATTGCAGTTTAAAATTAACTTTGAAAAATAGGTAGCAGTATCAAATAGACAGGATTTAAAACAAAGCTATACATTTTTACTATGCCTGTAGGATGAATAGGAAGCATTCTCGCAGCCTTCTTGTGATTGTGATAATAAATTGCTTACCAAACTTACTGTAAATCTAACTGAAAATAGGATGTGATAATTTAATTTTCTCTGAAACAGAATTGAGCAGGTGTGTTTAAACTTAGGTCCATCACTCATATCAGTGTATTATGGGCCAATGTATACACCTCACTAAAACTTACTTTCCTCATTGTGAAAATGGGGAAATATCTTGTAACTCAAGTGTTGTTGTGTTAATAATAATAATGTTTGCAAAATTTCTAGAGTATTGCCTTGCACAGGGAAGGAACTTGGAAAATACAACATATACATTTATATTATAAATATAAATATATATATTTTTAATTCCATTGTATAAATAGAGAAATTAGCAGTGCCAGGAGCATAGGTGGGCTGTACTCAGTTTTTCTTCTTAGAACTGAGTATGCAAACAGCCCAATGATGGAATAAAAACCCCAAACAAGTCTTAGGTAGATGCTGCTACACTTCCTCCAATTTGAATAGTTGGAGCTTTGAGAGGTGATAGGCTTTGATGCAGGCACACGAGGGGAAGGTTACAGGAAATGAGGGTGCATGACATTTTCTGGAATCCAAGTGCTTAAAAGAAAATGTTCGTACTTTTTGATATAAGTCCAGGATGAAATTTCAAGAATAATTAGAGTCATATGTTTTATCTTTAAAGTGAGGGCATCGCAAAGCTGAAAACTCTTCTAAACACAGAGCTCCTATTATTTCAATTAGCCTTTCACAAAATGCTAAATCTGGAATATTTTATAGGGATCATTTAAACACTGCTAAGGTGGCCTCAGGAGGATAGTTCTGACAGCATGGGAGGGAAGTCCTTCATTAAGCAGGAATATCCCTCACACCCCTAACCCCACCGACTCAGTGCAACCGTGGCATTAAGCATGCCCGCCCACACTTCTGCAGGCTCCCAGGGGAACAGCTGCACACCCACGTGAGGATCATGCAGACTCCTGCTCCTTGCTCTTCAGATGAAGAAAGAAGATTCAGAGGGGAAAATGGCTTGTTCATGTTCAAACAGGTATTTCCTCTCACTCTTGATTCTTGGACCAGGAGGCTTTTCAGTTTCTACTGCTATGTGAAGTATTTTTAATTAAGTCTTTGATGAAACACATATTTTCTTGGGAATCAGGAGTTAGAATTGGAAACAAAATGGAAATCAGTTTAGCCCAACCTCTTCATTTGGTCAATGAGAAAATGAGGAAGAAAGAAAAAGATGACTTAGTGGATTACCATCAGTCTCTGGGGGGAAAAATGATAACTCAAGGCATTGCTGACAAACAGCTACCCCAGAGCAGCTGGCTTGCTATAGAATGTTAACACTGGGATCGGCATTGAGGCTGCGGAAAGAGGAGTTTCTGGGTGACCAGATGAATCTGCTCTAGGGAACAGGCTTGCTAACAGCAGCATGTTTGGGGTTGGGGATAGGGGGGATTTGTACAGACAGGAGTTGAGTAGATTCCTGGATTGATATCCAAAGGCCCGAAGAACAAAGTCTGGGGCAGGGTCTCTAGTATTCAAACATGCATTTATCAACTCCATGTTAGTGACGGTAATTATAATAGCTATCATTTGTTGAAATCTTATCCTCTTCCATGCACATTACCTTTACTAGTTTGTGTAGGACTCACTCTATCCACTCCATTTTGCAGAAGAGTAAATTGAGATTCAGAGAAGTTAAGTAATTGTCCAAAGTCACACAGATAGTATCAGCAGAATTGGAATTCCACCAACATGTATAGAATCCTTTCGCTCCCTAAGTCCCTCTCCGCAGCACTTTTTGGGGATACACAGATGGACAAGAAGGGACCCTTGTTTTTTAGGCCCCCAGCCCACTGCTGTGAAGCAGTCATTTCAAGTGTAAAGTCACAGGGCTTTCACTGAATTATAAAGGGCTAAGAAAGCAGAGGTGTTGTCTAGACTGGTTGGTGGTGGAACTAATTTCAGGAAAGTTTTCTTAAAAGGCTTCTGCATTAGTGTAGACTTGAAAAATAGGTAGGAATTAGAGTGAGGGTAATGAGGAGTTGGTACAACGACAAAGTATGAGCTTCTTAGGATAAAAAAAGACCCAGAAGCCAGAAACAAGGCTCCTTTGTGGAGCTACGGCTTTAATGACTAAAACATGAGCCACACATTTAAGGAGAGGACTTAGAGATGTTTTCCCTCACCTAGGTGACCACAGGATAAAAAGCCTTCACAAATAAAGGATACACAAGCAGCACAGGGACTAGGTTCCAGGGTTGTCCCAGGGCTGTGCTTCTTCTGTTCCTTAAATATCCGGGAGTTGAAGCTTAGTGCAGGGAGGATCAGAGATGGAGGCAAAGTATTGCATCCTTGTCTGTTAATTTGCCTGGCCCTTCTTGTCTAGGCATTTTATGCCCTTCTTCATTTTTCCTTTGCCCTTTGTTCTCTCTCGCTTTTCCCCTTTTCTGGCTACCATGTTCCCATTCTTGACTCTCTCTGGGTGTCTATAGCAATCTGTCTTCCCATTGGTGTTAGAGCCTTGGCTATAGCCTTTCCTGAATTTGCAATCCTAAGAAGTCGCTTCACTTGTCTGGGCCTCACTTTCCTCATGTGGAAAACGGGAAGTCTCCTCCATGGAGTATGGAGGACCAAATTTAAGATGTGGAAGTCTGCTGCAAACTGTAAGAAGTGAAACGAATATCTTTTGTTATTGGTATTGTAATCCGGAAGTCATAGTTAAGAATAAGGCTATAACTAGGAGTCCCTAAATTTTGTGGCTTTCTATGTGTAACTGGGAAAAAAAAAACTACAGTTATTTGCATTTAAATACAAGTCTAAATCCCTCCCAAAAGCGGTAATAACCACCCCAAATGAATTATACATTTTCTAATTTTAAAAGGCCGTTTTATGGAAATGAGGCTATTTGTGCTGCATGGTATGTTCTTGTTGTATCAATGCAAATGCCAAAGGGTGTGATTTATCCCAACTACACCAATGGGAAAAAAATTTAGGGAGCTCATTTGCATTACGTTTTAAACACTGTAAATACACTACCTGCAAAAGGCCCCCCATGAGGAGGAAGAAGTACCCATGTGGGCATTTCATATTTTTTCAGCTAAGCACAGTGACGATGATTTGCTGAAGTTATCCAGCACAGAGTGCATGGTAAATCCTGAAGAAATGCAATCTCATTACCCAAGATTCAATGAGAGCTGATTTGTATGTACAGTCCTGTATAATTTTGTGAATGTGAGTCTTACACTGTGTTTATCGTCACTGTTCCCAAAACCTGAGTGTGTAAATCCAATTTTCATGTTCGATTCCATCCATCTGAAGAACGCTCTCTAATATACATTGCCATGTTGTTTTTCAGAGTCAATGACAGCGACCGTCTTCTGCAGCCACGACAAGCAGGAAGGGCTATCATTACTGGAATGCAAGTGACTTGGAAATAAATGCCTACAAAGTCTGCAGTTGCTCCTTGGCCTCTAATCACACAAGCTATGCATATGTGTGTTGGGGAAGGAGGATGGGGTGGGAGCAGAGCTGCAGAGAAAATGTTTCCTGAAATCTTTCTCATTATTTCTTGCAGAATAATGCCCTTTCAGATGTAAAATAATTCCTAGGGAAGAAGAAAAGCCTACCAAAAAATAAAAAATGCTAATGATGCTTTTCCCATGAAGTGTAAATAAGCAAAGCATTTTTTATTTCAGAACAAAATAAAGAAAAACAGGAAAACAAAAACAAAAACAACTTCCTCTGGGAACTAACTTAAAATCTATTATGTGTGACATCTTGGAAGTCCCATTATCTCTTGGGGTTTAACATTTTATAAATAGTAAAATTAGGAGGTTGCGCTACTGACATTTAAAGCACAGCCACAGAACTCCCTGCTTTTTAATGAGGAGGATTTCAACTTCTACTTCTGTCAATGCAAATGAGAAGAACTTGTATTTTGTTAGTAAAATTTATTTCCTAAAGTTCATATGTTTGCTTATCTTAAGGTCAATTAGTGAGAACAAAGAGGTAATTCTAATGACCATAAGAACTAGAAATTTGTAACTATTTGGACAAATGTTCGTGAAAACTGGAATAGGTAACTTGGCTCTTGACTGAGGCCAATGAGTTGTTCTTAGTTCCCATGCCAAATATAAATCTTTGGAACCGCACACCCAGTTGACTTGAAAAGACAGAGTTGCTTGGGTCTGTGAAACAAACAGTACAATGCTATTGTGGTTGTCCCTGGAACTCCGAGAGAATCTGGAACAAAGAGATTGTCACAGTGGCCAGGCATTGATCTAGAAGGTTGAAATATGGGCCTTGCCCAGTATATTTACTGCATACGATCTGGTGGCTCTTCCTACACAAGTACAAGAAGTGAACAAAAAGGACAAGAGGATCCCAGGATGGTCGTAAGGAGGCAGGGCTTCCTTTGTCAGCCTTCAGACATAGAAAAAAATGTGCTGCCACTTATAAAGTGCCACCTGGAGAACATCAAACTCGTGCACCTCCTCTTCCAATGCAAGTAGCCAGTAGGCAGATGGTGGCTACTGCTGGAAAAAATATTCCCTGAATCAGCAGAGCAGCCATGGTTCTTTCTTCCCTAGGGAACATAGCTGATATGAGGTGACACATACCTATTTTCCAAATTGCAACACTGGAGGGAGGGGTCAAGATAGCAGATAGAAGTAGCCCACACACACGGCTCTCTGAGACAGGATCAACATTGCAAGTAGATGCCCACCTATGGATGGACCCTCTAAGAGAGAGAATTGTAGATAATCAGAGAAGTGACAGGAGATACTGAGTAAAGAACACAGGGATAGAGAATTCCACTCTCCAAGATCGGAAGTTACCTGGGGAAGACCCCTGATGCCACTCTGAGCTCTCAGGTCTGGAGCTCTTAGTCTATGCAGGGATTGGCTTCACTGCAGCTGCCCCAACATCACCCCTGGCCAGGCCTGGGAAGGAGCAGGGAGAGCAGATGTTTTCACACACCTGTGGCTGGGAGCTGGTGACCCCTCACCAGGGAACTAAAATGGAGCTCCAGAGGTCCTACGGCAGCAGCCTCAGCAGGAACTGTGTGAGGGAAGAGCCTCAGCCATCCAGCAGCCCATCCCCTGCAGCCCTACATGGTTACCAATGGAATAAGCCCCCCGGCCCTGTGTACCACCATGCTGAGGCTCCTGTGGGCCCAGGCATTAACCAGCAGGAAATGTCCCCCATGGTCCTGTGGGTCATGCAGAGGACCATGACCCTGCAGACCCATGCTCCATGTGGTGGGCCATGCTCCTAGTTTTTGTGTACTGTTCAGCAGGCCATACCTCCCCTTAACTCCAAACACCAACCAGCAGAACAAGTCCCCAGCTCCCTACACTGGCTGTTGGGCTACTCCCAGTGGCACTGTGAGAAACCATGCTTGTGGTATAGATTTCCATCATGGACCTGCTAGCCACAAGACCCCCTCCCCACACCATGTACCACCATTACACCTAGATCTGGATGGAGCAAATGCCTATAGCCCTGACACCTGTGGCCACCACCCAGATAGTCTCACGAAAACAAGTCTCACTAAAACAGCCACTGCCACCACTGTGGGGAGACCTGAACAGAGCAATCTCCCACAACACCTGCCTTAGTAAAGAGGAACTTACCCATCCCCCTACCCAAGCTTCCAACAGTGGCCTAGAAACCAACCCACAACTCCATACAAAGATCCCCCAGCATTAGTCCAGGTCCTGCAACCTGCCCAGGCAGTGGCCAAGGAAATGCCACCCACCTCTGTGGAAACAGACTTGTACAGCCCCCTGTTCGAGCTTCCAACAGTGGCCAATGGACCACCCCATCAATCTGTATAAATACCCCCCAGTACCGGCTTAGACTATGACAACCACAGGGAATTGAGATGATGCAAGAGAACAGCTGAGTTATAGGCTCTCAGTGTAACCACCCCTCTCCCACTGAGTCAGTCTTCTGGTTTAGGACAGAAAAGCATTATCTGGGGAATTCTCCTCCTTCCCACTAAATAGGAAAGTTCCAAGCAAAGGAGAACAGGTGCACTGAAAACCTATCAGCCCTGAGCTGAGAGAAGAGGTTTCAGAGGTTTCAAATGAGAAGAAAACCAGCAAAAAGAATTCTGACAACATAAAAAAAAAAAAGCTAGTTCAACACCCCTAAAGGATCACAATAGATCCATAGCAATGTACCACAACCAAAAGGAAATTGTTGAAAAGTCAGAAATGGAATTCAGAATATGTATGGCAAACAAGATGAATGGAATTGAAGAAAAAGTTGAAAACCAACAAAATAAACCAAAAAAACACTTCAGGAGATGAATGAAGAATATGGAAAACTCATGAAGGAGACAGGTAACATAACAGAGGATATAGCAGAACTTAAAGAAATGAAAGACTCATTCAAGAAACTACAAAATACAGCAGAAATCTTCAACAACAGGCTACAGCTAGCAGAAGAATGAATCTCAGAGCTTGAAGAAAAGTCTTTTGAACTAACCCAGTCAGTCAAAGATGAAGAAAAAAAGAATAAAGAATGAACACTCAATCACCCAGAGAAATATGGTACTATGTGAAATGAACTAATATATGAATTATAGGTATCCTGGAGGGAGAAGAAGAAAAAGCAAAAAGCATGGAAAATCTTTTTGAGGGAATTATCGAGAACTTCTCTGGTATCACCAGAGATTCAGATATCCATATACAAGATGGTCATCAAACACCAGGAAGATTCATAGCAAATAGGAAATCTCCAAGACATAGTTATCAACCTGGCCAAAGTCAAAATAAAGGAGAAAATTCTACAAGCTAAAAGGTAAAAGCAACAACTAACCTACAAATGAAAACCCATCAGGCTAATAGAATTCTCAGTGGAGACCTTATAAGCCAGAAGGGATTAGGGCCCCATTTTTAATCTTATTGAAGAGAACAAATGCCAGTCAAGAATTTTGTGTCCTGCAGAACTAAGTTTCATAAATGATGGACAAATAAAGACTTTTCCAGACGAAAACACTAAAGGCATTTGTCATTACTAGACCTGCCCTACAAGAAATTCTCAAAAGTGCATCATACATGCAACAGCACAATAGATACCCACCAGTGTAAAAATATCCAAAAATTATGGCTTATAGCTCTTATAAAACAATAGTGCAAGAGGGAAAACAACACTTTAAAAAGAAAAGGTATCATCCAACATGATGAATAGAAGAGCATCTCACATATCAATACTAACACTCAACATGAAGGCTCTGAATGTCCCACTCAAAAGACACATACTGGATGAAAAACACAACCCAAGTATTTACTATCTCCAAGAAAAACATCTAAACTACAAGGATGCATACAGACTCAAGGTAAAGTGAGGGAAAAAAAATTCTACACATATGGAAACCAAAAATGAGCAGATGTAGCCATTTTCATATCAGATAAAATAGACTTTAAATCAAGAATGGTAAAAAAACCCCACAAAGATGGTCATTATATAATGGTAAAGGGAGCAATTTAAACAGAAGATATAACAATCCCATATATATATATGTACCTAGCACAGGAGCTCTCAGTTTCCTAAATCAAATTCATCTAGATCTAAGCAAAGAAATAAACAGTAGCATTTGAATTGCTGGGGACTTCAACCACTCCACTAACAAAACTGGACAGATCATAGAAGTAGAAAATGAATAAAGAAATGTTGGACTTAAATAGGACTCTAGAACAAATGGACCTAATTGATATTTACAGGACATTCTGCCCAAAAATTATTGGATATACATTATTGTCATCAGTACATGTGAGATTTTCCAAGATTGTTCATATCTAAGGCCACAAAACAAGTCTCAGCAAATTCAAAAATCAAAGTCATACCAGGTATCTTTTCAGACCACAGTGGAATAAAACTAGAAATCAATTCCAGGAGATGCACTCAAATCTACCCAAAGTCATGGAAATTATGCAACCTGCTGCTGGGTCAATGATGAATTTAAGATGAAAATCAAAAGATTCCTTTGAAACAAATGACAAAGGGGATATAAGAACTCTATGGGATAGAGTGAAAGTAACTCTAAAGGGAAAGTTCATAGCTGTCAATGACTACATCAAAAAGACAGGAAGATCATAAATTAACAACTTCATGTGACATCTCAAAGAATTAGAAAAAGAAGAGCAAACCAAACCCAAAGACAGTAGAAGAAATACAAAGATCAGAGCAGAAATAAATGAAATAGAAACCAAAAATCAATACAAAGGAACAACAAAACAAAAGAGTTGGCTCTTTGAAAAGATAAACAAAATCAATAGACCACTAGCCAAGTTAACCATAAATACAAAAGACTCAAATAAGCTCAACCAGAAACGAAAAAGGAGACATTACAACTGATATTGCAAAAATTTAAAAATATCATTCATGAATACTATGTAAACCTCTATGCCAACAAACTAGAAAACCTACAGGAAATGGATAAGTTTCTGGAAACACACAACCTCCCAAGCTTGAATCAGGAAGAAATACAAATACTGAATAGATCAATAATGGACACTGAGATTGAAACTGTAACAAAAAATCTCCCAACAAAAAGATCACCAGATGAGATGGATTCACAGCCAAATTCTGCCAGAATCACAAAGAATAAATGGTACCTATCCTATATAAACCTTACGTAACACTGAGAAGGAGGGAATCCTCCTTAACTTATTTCCCGAAGCTAGTATCACCTTGATACAAAAACCAGGAAAGGACACCACACCAACAGCAACAAAAACTACATATCAATATCCTTTATGGACATATATGCAAAAATCCTCAACGAAATACTAGGAGACTGAATTCAATAGCACATCAGAAAGATAATACACCATGATCAAGTGTATTTCATCTCAGGGATGCAAGGATGGTTAAACATATACAAATCAATAAATGAGATCCATCACATAAACAGAAACAAAAACTATGACCATTTGATTATCTCAATAGATGCAGAAAGAGCATTCTATAAAGTCCAGCACTATTTCATGATAAAAACCCTCAAAAACTAGGCATAGAAGGAACATATCTCAAAATTCTAAAAGCCATATTTGACAAATCCACAGCCAACATCATACTGAATGGGGAAAAGTTGAAAACATCACCCTTAAGAACAGGAACAAGATAAGGGTGCCCACTAATATCACTTCTATTCAACATATTACCAGAAATCCTAGCCAGAGAAATCAGGCAACAGAAAGAATAAAGGGCTTCCAAATTGGGAAAGAGGAGATCAAACTATTCCTTTTATCTGATGATATGATCTTGTATTAGAAAACTCTTAAAGACTACACCAAAATACCCCTGGAGTTGGTAAATAAATTCTGCAAAGTCTCAGGTTACAAATATCAATGTACATAAATCAGTAGCATTTCTATATACTAATAACAATCAGGATGAGAGTCAAAGAAAAGGATCAATACCATTCACAATAGCTACAAAGAAAATAAAATACCTAGGAATATACTTATTCAAGAAAGTGAAAGATCTCTACAAGAACTACAAAACACTGAAGAAATAAATTGCACATGACACAAACAAATGGAAAAACATCCCTTGCTCATGGATTAATGTAATCAACATTGTTAAAATGTCCATACTTCCCAAAGAGATTTACAGATTTAATGCAATCCCCATCAAAATACCAACATCATATATCATAGATTTGGAAAAAAATAATTCTAAGCTTCATTTGGAACCAAAAAAGAGCCTGAATAGCCAAAGAAGTCTTAAGCAAAAACCAAAAAAGCAAAAAAACAAAAAAGCAACTCTGAAGGCATCACATTACTTGACCTCAAATTATATTACAAGGCTATAGTAACCAAAACAGCATGGCACTGGTATAATATTAGAGACATAGGCCAATGGAACAGAATAGAGAACCCAGAAATAAAACCATCTATCTACAACCAACTGATCTCTGACAAAGCAAACAACAACATGCACTGGGGAAAAGAAGCCATATTCAATAAATGGTGCTGGGAAAATTGGATAGCCACATGCAGAAGAATGAAACAAGACCCCTATCTTTCACCATGTACAAAATTACTTCAAGATGGATAAAAGACTTAAATGTAAGGCACCAAACTATATGAATTCTAGAAGATACAAGAAAAACTCTTCTAGATGTCAGCCTAGGCAAAGAATTTATGACTAAGACCCCAAAGGCAAATACAAAGACAACAAAAATAAATAACTGGGACTTAATTAAATTAAAAGCTCCTACACATCAAAATAATCAACTGAGTGAATAGACAACCTACAGAATGGGATAAAATATTCACAAATGATACATTTGACAAAGGACTAATCTACAAAAAACTCAAACAAATCAGCAAGAAAAAAACAAACATCCCCATCAAAAAGTAGCCAATAGACATGAACAGAAGTTTTTCAAAAGGAGATAGACAAATGACCAACAAACATAGGAAAATACTCAACATAACTAATCATCAGGGAAATGCAAATTAAAACTTCAATGAGACACCACCTTATCCCTATCAGAATGGCCATTGTTAAAAAGTCAAAAAACAATAGATGCTGGTGTGCAGGCAGAGAGAAAGGAATGCTTGGCCACTGCTGATGGGACTGCAATTTAGTACAACTTCTGGGGAAAACAGTATGGAGATGCCTCCAAGAAATAAATGTAGACCTACCATTCAATACAGCAATACTACTGCTGGATATCTCCCCACACAAAATACGTCATTTTTATAAAACAGATACCTGCATTTAAATATCACAGCACAATTCAAAATTGCAAAGATGTAGAATCAACCTAAGTGAGCATGAATTCATGAGTGGATAAAGAAAATATGGTATGTATTAATATATACCATGGAGTGCTACTGAGCCGCAAAAGGAATGAAATAATGAAATAATTTGCAGAAACTTGGATGGAACTGGAGAACCTTATCCTAAATGAAGCATCTCAAGAATAGAAAGCCAAACACCGTATGTTCTCACTAATAAGTGGGAGCTAAACAATGGGTATACACAGCACAAAGCAATAAAAAGGACCATGAGAAACTAAGAAGTGGAGAGGGTGACATGGGGTGAGGGATAAAATCTTACCTGTTGGGTACAATGAACAATGTTTTGGTGAAGGACACATCAGATGTCCTGACTTAAGCATTATACAAGGTATCCATATAATAAAAACACTTGTACCCGCTTAATATTTTGAAACAAACTAACAAGCAAACAAACTGAGATACTATGAGAGTGAAATAGAGCTCTGTTGTTAACAAAACAAGGACAATGTGCAAATATTAGAGCTGTTTTTACTGAACCAGAAAGCTGTCACCTTAATCTGTTGCCTAGAGCCATTCTCAAGAACACTGTCCTCCTTCCAATCATACCCCATAATGCCACCATTTTGTACCTATATTCTTCACCACCCATGAGTTCTTCAGGGATCATGTTTCTCTGGCACCCCACATGGCACTAGGGATTTTCCATGTGTTCACTAAGTAGTTATTGAACTGAACAAAACCATTTCCTCCTCTATAAAAAGACACCATCTTCTATCACTACTCATCAATCTACTGTGAGCCCTCACTGTGGTTTTCTGTAAAAATGAAAATTACAATATATCTGCTTATGAGGAAATAAAAAATTAGGCCCATTTTCCAGTGTTTAAACTTGATTATATGGACGCTAGGCTGTTTCCCTTCCTCCTTATCCTCTTTCTCCTATATTTTTGTCTTTTCCCCCTTCCTAATTCTTGCCTTTTTTCCTTATTTGTATTCTTATTCTTATTCTACAGTTGTAACAACTAAATCAGACTATGAATGATCTCATCTGGGTATGATGACAATCATCTAGAAATCTAATGTATTCTGATAAGAGTAGTTGTAATTTGGAATTTACACGACCAAGAAATAATATAACCAAACACATTACCTTACCATATTCCTTTTCCTTTGGATCCTATGTATCACTTGGATTGCCAGTTTTATAATACTAGGGCACCCACTCAGTTATTTTATTCCTGGGAGGAACCTATATCTTGACTTGGTAAGAAATCAAATACCTTATCCGTGGGGAGTAGTACTGCTGCCCAGGGACCAGGCACAGATAGAAGAAAATTGCATCAGTATTGCCTTGCCCAACAGTTTTTTTTCGTTTTTTTTTTTTTTTTTTTCCTGAGACTTTATGATTGCTGTAGTGGTCAGAGTTCTTAGTTGCAGAGAACAAAATCCACTCTAGCTTGTTTAAACAGAAAGGTTATTTATTAATGGATATGGCTAGCTCACTAAATTATTAAGGAAGCCAGAAAGAGTGGACTCTAACCGGAACTTCCAAGAATGCATCTCCAAGCCAGCTGCAGAACTGGCCCACCAAGGAAGGGGCTGCATTTTTCTGAATCAAGAAGAAGCAGTCTCTTACCTTCCTGAAATACACTGCTATAAGACCAAGTTCACTCTTGTATTTCTAGAATCAGACAGTTATTGCTGTAGCAACTTTCTACAGAATAGGTACTTCCTTTTCCCTAAGAGAGACAGAGAGGGGGCCGGGGGGAAATGCAGGATTTAATAAAAAAGAAAACAAATCTACCTTGGTAAAATGGTGAGATTTACACTGTGAGGAATTATCTACTTCCCAGGTGCTTTGTAATACTTGTTTTATTTTCTAACTCTTTTCATATTGCAGAGCTTCATTGAGGATCCTGCTGTGTTTATCTGTTTGTTTCTATCTCTCATCCACCCTTGAACACCACCTCCCTTACCTCAACCCTGTCTCCAGTTTAATTCCCTGCCTTTGTGTGTTTCTTCTGATAGAAATCTCTTCCTCCTTCTCTTCCATCTCCTCCTCGTTTCTCCTCTTCTATCTCCTCCTCTTTCTTTTTCTTTATCTTCCTCTTCTCTTTTTCCCTGGAATCCAAATGCCTTTAAAAAAGAAAACTGAAACATAATAAAATGCCCCAGGAAAACCTAGTCATAGTTTCAGCTATATACCTAACTTTGTTATTTGCCTAGCATATAACTTTATTGGGCATATTCATTTTTTACCTTGGGTCCCTTGGAGATGCCACCTTTCATCTGCCAGCTTGTTTTTTCCACATTGGTACTTTAGACAAATAAAAGCAGCTTTCTAGGGCATCTGACCTTTGCCACCAAGCATTCTCATCAATTCACCTTTGCAAGCCCAGCAATTTCAGGCTAAAATATGACTCTTTGAACTCTCATTATGAATTTTAATTCATGACTTCCCCCTAATTCTTTTGGCATCTTATCTCAGCTCACTTGTTATTATTTATACCAGTGTTATGGACTGAATTGTCTCCCACCCCTCAAATTCATATGTTGAAGCTCTAACTCCCAGTAGCTCAGAATGTGCCTGTATTTGGAGATAGAGCCTTAACAGATGTGATTAAGTTAAAATGGGGCCATTAGGGAACTCCAATCCAACATGACCGATGTCCTCATGAGAAGAAAAAAGTTGGATTCACAGAGAAACACCAGGGATACTGGACACAGAGGAAAGACCATGTGGGGACACAGAGGGCAGCTGATCATTTGCAAGCTAAGGGGAGAGGCCTCAGAGAAACCAAGCTTTCCAACACCTTGATCTTAGCCTTCCAGCCTCCATGAATGTAAGTGGGAACCCATTCTACTAAGTGAAGTATCCCAAGAATGGAAAAATAAGCACCACATGTACTCACCATCAAATTGGTTTCAGCGATCATCACCTAAGAGCACATTTAGGAATAACATTGATCGGGTGTCGGGCAGATGTGGGTGGGGAGGGGATGGGTGTATATATACATAATGAGTGTGATGCGCACTGTCTAGGGATGAGCACGTTTGAAGCTCTGACTCGGGGGGTGGGGGAACAAGGGCAATATACGTAACCTAAACTTTTGTACCCCCACAATATGTTGAATTAAGAAAAAAAAAAAGAAGAAGAAAATAAATTCCTGCTGTTTAAGCCAACCAGTCTGTGGCACTTTGTTATGGCAGTCCTAACAGTCTAATAAAATTAGGTTGCCCTTTAGGCCTGGCATTGGTTCTGCTTCTCAAAAAGGAACAAGTACCTCTGATTTTCTTCTTGACTGAAATTCATTTTTCAGCACTTATTTATACTTCTGTATATTTCTAGTTCTTTCTGCCTGGCCAGCCCAGTCTGCTTACTGCACATTTTCTGGGTTCCCTTTATCATCCATCCCCAAACCCAGATGCGCTCCTCTTAGATGCAAACCAGTCCACCCTGGCATACAAGCAAAATTTTGACAATGCTTTCTCTAAGCCTATTTATTAATAACCCAAATATGCATCTTCATTTAAATAGCATCTTCTCAATGAGGACTGCCCAGACGACCCTATGTAAAATTACAAAGATCTCCTCACCCCAGAATTCTTGAACCCCTTTGTCTCAGTCCATTTTTATATTTTCCCAAAGTATTTGTTACTCTCTAATATATGGTATATTTTTATACATTTGTTATGTCAATGTTTTATTATCTGTCTCTTACCTTCCTGAAATATGAGGCTATGAAACTAAGTTCACTTTTGTATTCCTAGAACATGGAATAATGTTTGACACTTACAGGCAGACAATAAATATTTGTTGATGTATGTATCTGGCCCACGTCTTTCTCACTGAGGTCAGTAGTGGCTTCTACTTCTTCCTTAAAGTTTGTGAATCTCCTTGTAGAAACTGATACTCAAAAAGATGACTAAAAAGGATGTGATAAAATTTTATGTCAAACTCCTCTGCCATATTGAGGAAAATAATGGATGCCTGCAATTATCAAAGCCTATTGGAAGGAGCTTAAATTAAATAGTGGATGATTAATCAAGCATGATTTGTGTAGACTTGCTTATAAATGACCAAGAAGATTCTACTTTATATAAAAAGTGTATTTTTCACCTTGAGATTTGACTAGTGGTAGTTTCTCTAGTTTAGAAAATTCCAGGTTTACATTAATATAATTTAGTCATAAACTATCACTTTTTTCCCCTCCCTTCTCTCAAGTACATAATCAATTTTATTTAATTTGACTAAATATTTTTGAACAATGTAAGAAAACATGAACAAAATAAAGGTTTCAAAATCTTAGCAAGAAGGCTAACAAGCTCCTTGTAAGAAACCAGGAGAATGTGTACTCAACTGTTTACCATCTTTACTTTCCTACAGTGGCATGGTAGAAAAAACACTGTATTTTGTTCACTCCTATAAATTTGGCTATGTGATTAAATTAGGTTGGCAGTAGGCTCCTCCTCTGCAAAATGGGAGCAATAATACCCTATCCGGTTACTGGGCAGGATAAGTGAGAATGTACATATGAAATTCTTGGTATATCATCTTGTATGCAATGAATACTAAAAATGCTATTGAATACTACCTCTGAATTTGAGTGTCAAATTCCTGTCCTTTAATTTAACCCTCACGGGGTCTCTTATGAGTCTGAAATTTGTGTTCATTCTACCCATGGTGTCTTCCCCAATGCTCTACAAATCATAATCAAATTCATCATCCTGACTTCTACTGTCACCATTCTTCCACTTGTATCTTTCTGTCAGTGCAAAATATTTGCCTGAATAATTGTGTTAATGGAAAAAAAAATATTCCCGTTGACTCCATTCAAGCTTAGCAAGATAGAACACTGTGATCCTCTGGTAATGCCTGTTGCTGGCCTGGCATGGGTGGTGGTAGAACATGTGCAAGACATTGGCCATCCCAGAGGAGGGTAAAGTAGGTAGAGGCAAAGGAAAGGGAAGAAGCGTCAAGTAGAAAGCTGCCAATTGAGGATAAATTAAAAACAATTGAGGAAAGACATATCGTTTTCAAAATAATGAGAGATCTATAACCAATTTGATTATAGGTGAGGCTCTCTGCTGGGGAGAGATTGATTAGACATTGGGAGGAGTGAGGAGGGCTAGATTTATGGGACCTGTGAATATCAGATTAAGAGGATGATATGAGCTGAAAATAGAAAAGCCATTTTTAAATCACTCTGTGACCAGAATAAGAACATGAGGAAAAGCTCATCTTTTACTTAAGACAGTCTATAAAAGCTAAGAGAGGAAGAATGGCTATTGACAGAATTAATGAGTTCTCTCTCCTGCAGTCCCTTAGCTCTTTCACTCAGACAAGAAGCTGCTCATGTCCCAGGGAACAGGGGCCTCAGGAATGAGAAAAGAGTCTTTGACCTTGTCAAAATGCATTTCTGTCTGAACCAGGGCATGGCTATTTATCTTGTGAGATAATCCCTGTTCAGGGTGTGAACATTTGTTTCTTTGTGAATTTTGGTGACTACATCCTTTCAAAGTCAACTCCCCAAAGATGTCATTCTCCTAACTGAGAAAGAGTTGTTTTCCCACACAGAACTGCTAAGTTCTGAGACTGGAAGAGCTTAAACGAATCCTCTTGACGGAGTCTGAGAATCCTCTGTCAATTACAATGACGACCTGCCCTCTGAAATCCACAGGCCTGTAAACAAGAACTGGGTTTGTTTTAATCTAACAAAAGATGAGCTATCATTTGCCAGTGTAGAAGTCAAGTCACCTGGATGCTGGAATGAAATAATAGTAAGTGTTCATCGTTGCTTCACATGATAGCTTGTTTTTCAAATTTTAGCAGCATTACCCAGACATATATTAAGACATTAGATACATGGCTTGACATGCATTACTTTTATGTTTAAAAAATAAAAGAATGAAAGACAATTCCTATGATTTCGCAGTTAATATTTCTATTTTACAAACTAAAGCAAGACATTGAAGTTGCTTTATTTCTGTCTGCAGAAATAAATGTAAAACCAGTGTTACTTGATTGGATTTGATATCTTGTTTTATGGTTTGGAAAAAAAAATTGCCTATTTGCTATTCTCAGAATAGGTTTGGGAGTTGCCTTTATTCTCTCTTTGGGAAAACACTATTCTTGACACCTAGGATGTTCTTCAATTCTCTGTCTTTCAAAATCTTACCCATCCAACTCTCTGATCGAAGGTGTCTTGGCCTACCCAGGGGAATTCTATCTCCTTCTCAGGACTTATCCAAACTCACTGGAAACCTGTCCTTACCTACCCTTTATGGGTAACGATTTGCATGTGTACTTTTGTTGTCTGCCCGAGTACATTGTGTAAGCAATTCCCAGACAGGGGCCAGGCAACACCTACTGCCATGGATTGAATTGTGTCCCCTCGAAATTCTTATGTTGAAGAGCTAACTCTCAGTACCTCAAGTGTGACCTTATTTGGAAATAAAGTTATTGCAGGTGTAATTAGTTAAGATGAGGGCATGCTGTCTTAAGGTGAGCCCAATCCACCTGGTGTTCTTATAAAAAAGGAAAATCTGGACACAGACACATCCATAGGGTAAATGCCGTGTAAACAAGAAAGATTCACATAGGGAGTTTGGAGTGATGAGTCTATAAAGAAAGCAAAGAAAGCCAAACGGCCAGCAAACCACCAGAAGCTAGGAGAGAGGGTAGAACAATTTCTCCTTCACAGCTTCAGAAGGAACCAACCCTGCCAATACCCTGTTTTCAGCTTTCTAGCCTTCAGGATTGCGAGATGATAGATTTCTGTAGTAAAAGCAACTCAATATGTGGCATTTTGTGACAGACCTAGAAAACTAATACGCCTACCATCAAAGTCTTTCAAATTATGCCTTGATATAATATTAGAAGTCATAAAAAGTGAATATTCTAACACAATTTGTGTCACAAGCCAGTTACATGCTATCTTGTCTCTCTGAACCTTAATATTATCACCCTAAAATCAAATCAGCAACAATGCCTACTTAGTTTTCTTTACTTTATGTGAGAGTTGAATAAGATCACATATAAAAAGATATTTAAGGTATAAAGCACCTGACAAACGTCGGGTATGAATATTTTTGTAGATAGCCAATGAATCTATGTTGATGGGTTGAATAAAGTGAAATTAAATGTGCTTACTGTGAAAATAAATTTAAACATCCATTAATGATGACCAAAAAACACTGATCTTGAGCAGAATTTCCCACTTTTGCTATTTAATGCAAATACTCCCCAAAACTGTATTTAAAAGGGCTTAACTTAGGGTCTTATTTGTTTAAATTTTGTGCTCTAAACCTTCATACTACAAATGTAGTCCTCTGATCAGTAGCATTTGGTGTTATTAGGGCACTTGCTGGAAATGCAGACTCCCAAGACCCAGCCCAGACTTGCTGAATCAGAACCTGCATTTAATGAGATTCCCCTGAATTGTACACATGTTAAAGTTTGAGAAGAACTGCTGTAAAATGCATCTTCTATGATGTAACTCATATTCCTGGAACATGTAATGTGTAGTAATTAATAAACATTGTTTTTTGCAAACAGCTGCATGCAGTATTGGAAAAAGTCCAAGCTTCAGAATTTGACAGATCTGATTTTTAATCCGATGCTCTCTGTACAGTCACTTAACATGGCAGGACTTCACACAAAATGATTTATCTTGTTAAACCTCAGTCTACTAGCCTATGAAGGGGGGATAATAGTATTTAACTTGAATGGCTCTAGAAGAAGATGAGAGATAATGTATGTAACCAATAGTCATATATTAGATATTTAAGCAAATATATAGGATTTTGTGTTTGTAACAGGTGCCCATTCTGGTGCTTCATTTCTGATCAGTTAACCACTGTAGAGAAGAAATCAGATTTCCCATGGTGTTCAGTGATGTCAAAGGGAGCCAAGTGATTTTATATAATTTGCGAATTTCTTCCTTAGAGGAGGTACCTTCTGTCTTGATAGTGCTAGAAAGACTTGACTCTCACTGTGACTGTGTTGATATCCTTGAGAGGAAGCCCCTGAGTTTTTCTGCAGCTCTGGCCTTGCTTTGGAGAGACGTAACCATCCCTGAGATCTGGCATATGCTTCACCAACTTCTCTGTCTCAGATGCCATGGCACTCACAGCTGAGGGCGACACTCACACAGAACTCCCTGTGGGAAACACCTTTTCGAGACTCCACAAGTTCAGGCATCATTGAACAGAACTGTTTCATTCCTGCAGAGGCTGTTTTCACTTGATTTTATTGTTTTGATCTTTGGAGCATCTTTTCAATGCCAACAAAAGTCAATACATTCTTCTGGGAGAAAGCATCAGAGCACTGGTAATGAGCTGTGCAAAAGGCCATGTCATCAGCATAAGCTCTGGGGAAATAGAGGCACTTTGTTCCTGAAACTCACATGGTGTGACCTGCTTGCTATGTGAAATGTTAATATTTTGTTCGTGTTTCGTTTCTGGTGCCACTGCCAATGCTAAGAAAGCTTCTGGGGAGATTGCTGCACATTTTGTGAGAACTCTATGGAGCCAAGCCAGATGTCAATGTGCGAATCAGAGCTCTCCTCTAGGATTCGTGACTGTTCTCTTCATTCTTTAGCATCTCCATAGAGGCTAAAATATGCACATTTGGAGGTGATGCTTGCTTTCTCCTCCTTAGTCAGATGACAAGATCATGCGGTGGATGAATGACGATTGTAGTCAATGATTACCTCTCCTCACAGTAAATGCTCACATCATGCAATTGCCTCCTTAGGGTCCAGTATGTCCCCACCTTTCAGTTGTAGGTAGTTTCAATGTTCCCAATGAATCCAGAGGCATTGGACTATTCTATTTTGCTGCTTTCAAGATTTTGCAATTCTCTTTCTCTTTTGTTTTTCATTTTTAACATGTCACTGAAATAAAGATAATGTCTGAATTCATTGACTGTCATATAAAAAATATTTATATAAAAATGGAAGGTAAATACACTTGTTGTCTACATATGACACAATTATATATGTATTATTCATATGTATTTGAATATACATGTGGACATGTATACATATTCTGCAATATTAATGTTTTACAATATAAATATGATATATAAATATATAATTGCATATATTCTACAATATATAAATATTTACTTACATACTGTATATAATATGTAAATATATTACTTTCCTATTTATTGTAGAATAAAATATAAGGCAACTGAAACAAGTACATAGCAAATACTCCTTTCTTTTCCTTTTCTACCCTATACTTTGTAGGAATGTTCTAGTAAATTTCCCACATGGGGCATATGGGTCATGTGTTATCCCCACCCTATTGTGGGAAATGTTTATGGAAAAAGTAACTAGAGTGAAGATGAGGTAGACAGGATTGGGGGAATACTGAGACCACAAAACGGGTATGTCTTCCAAAGAGAGAAGGTTCCGGGGCAGGCCAAAAAGAGAGAGAAGTGTGAACTGTAGTTTTCTTTTTTTTTAACTCTTAGTAAGTGGAGTCCAATAACAAAGCAGAATAGGCAAAACCAGAAACAGTTAAATCCAGGTTATCACTCAATGTGACAGACATAATGGGAGGAAGTTATTACAATATGAAGCGTAATTTTAATAATGATGATCCATTCATTTTTAAAATTCTTTGCCAATTTAAAATCAACTTCAGGTATGTATGGTAAAGTGTACCAATATCTGCAAATAACTAGATAATACATTAAAAATAATGTGGATTGATGAGTATTTGGAGTGATGGATAGATGGACAGGTATGTAATAAGCAAATATGGTAACATGCAAAGGTAGAATTTTAGTATACAGGTATATAAATGTTTACTGCAAAGTTCCTTCAGCTTTATTATATGTTTGAAAAGTTCATAATAAAATGTTGGAAAAAGTGACTTCATGGACCTGGCCCCATACAGTTACCTCTGCAATCTTGGAAGATAGTTATTATCTTCCTTGTTTTCTTCCTGAGGAAACTGAAGCTCAAATAAATGGTGTGTGTGGTAGTAAGTGTGTCAAGCCTATTGTTACACAGTGGTGAGGTGGAAGGGTTGAAATTCTAACTGCAGTTTCCAGCGCAAAGTCCAACTAGTTGGATTACTGAAGTGGAACAAGTACAAGCTTTGGAACTGACCTACACGAGAATCCCATCTTCCGATTTTCTATATCATTTTGAATGAGTTGGGCATCTTAGATGCTCTGAGCTTCAGTTTTCTTATCTATAAAAAGATCCTAATAACATCTATCTTACAAGGTTGCTTTGCATATTAAACAACATAATTTGCATAAACTTGCATACTAAATATTATTAATACTTTAAAATCCAGATGTGGGCCTGGTCCTTCCATTCTCAGAGGCAAAGCAGCCCAAATCAAGAAAAAAAGAAGATAATTTACAAGTGGACTAAAATGCTAATATTCTTAGATTTTGTATTTTCCAGGCAAACGTTGACTTTTCTTTATTTTTGTGGTCATTCATTCTAAAGCTAGGGGATCCCTTTATTCTTTGCTTTTTGCCGGAAGGACTAACCATGCTTATTTTTTTTTTTTAAATCTTAACCCCTTTAGTCATATTTGTATTGTTTTTGTTCTCCTAAACTGTGTGTTTAGCACTTTAAGTTTCAACAGCAGGTCTCTCTTCCTCTGTTTTGATTTCTGTTTAATCTCTTTTCCATGATTTTTAATAAAAATGTTAATTAAGATCCAACCCAGAAGCTTACCTCCTGTTGCTTTATTACTCAGTGCTCTCAGCTGCGTCCTTCCCGCCTGCTCCAAGCACCGCTGCCTGTATCTAAAAGTGAAGGGATTTCCAATTTTTATCAAGGATTTTATTTAACTACTTAGTCAATCCTTAGTCCCAATGATTTGAATTTCATTCGTGGTATGTGGATAAAAAAAAAAAAAGAGAATCTGTCCTAAATTTGCAAACGCTGACTCAAGCTGCTCACATAAATAATCAAAAACCTCCTCACCTGTTAAATTATCTTTGTCTACTAATTATGCAGCCTCCTTCTATTTCCCTGTCTTCAGGATGTGTTTCCCCTCAGCCCTCAGAGGATACTACCTTTGTCTCCGAAATTCATCCTCCGTGTTCGTCCTGCACCTGTAGCCCACATGCAGGGATTTTTCAGCATGGGTCAGAAACAACTGGGGGTCTGGATGAACAGATCTAAAGCAGGGTTCTCTACGGAGGATGTGGATTGGAATCGTTTGGGTGGATATTTAGACTGGAAGCAGCACGGAACTCCCAGACATTCTGATTGGATTTATCTCAGTGATAAATCTTTAGTAATTTGAAATGCTTTCCAGGTAATTCTAAAAAGCAGGCAAGGCGATAAACACTGAGTTAGTGAATCAAATTTCTTAGAAGTAGAACCAGTCCATGAAACAGAATTTTTAACAACCCTGCCCCACTGCCCAGTATTTCTTCTGTCTAAAAAATTGAGACCCACTGGCATTGATTATTATTTTAAATATCAGAAAATCAAGAGTATCTTCATAAAAGGATTGTTGTGAGGATTAATTGGTTTAAAAACGTGCTGATAACTACAAACATGCTTTAGCAGTGACCCCTTGAATAATATAAGGTGTTATTATTGTCATTGTTATTATTGCTTAAACACTTATGATTTGAAAATACTTTATCTAGTGAAAAATATTCTTGGAGAGGCTAACTGACCCAAGGTAATAACCAGTGTGTGGCATAATAAGCACATAAATCCAGGACTTTTTCGGCATCAATCTATTTTTTACCCACTTCTTATTTCCATCATGCTATTTCATGTATTTGCTTTAAATAGTAAGTTGCTATATAAAGAAACCTACTGACATTGGCTATTATCAGAAACTTCAAGTAAAGAATAAGGACATCTCAATACCAAGTGCCACAACTTTTTGTGTCCCCACACCTAAGCTCATACTTTGACAGGTACGGCTTTCAGCATTTAGTAAAACTTCCCTTTCAGGTTCATTTCAAATGCCACCTCCTATATAGCCCCTTTTCTGGTGTTCTATCCAGCTAATGTCTCTTTTTTTCTATGATCTCACAGCATCCTCTAAATATTTCAATTGTAGCACTTACAAAAATGTATCGTATATTCTATCTCCCCTAGTTCCCTTTTCTGAGAGTGACCTTGTTTTATTAAATTTACATTTCAACAACCCAGAACATTATTGGCACTGTTCTCGAAACATTGTAGATAGATAATTAACATGCTTTTTTTGAATGAATGAATGAATGAATGAATGAATAAGTGAATAGCTGGGTGGATGGACTGATGAGTGGATAATGAAATGCATTTTTGTTCCCGGGCTTGTTCTTAAGTTATACAAATTCATTTGCACAAAATAACAAGGTAGAAATTTTCAGAGATGTGGCGTACTCTTCTTAGAAATTATATCGGTCTCTAGCTTACCCAACCACTTAATTCTCACTATTCTAATGACCATCTACTTTTTTTTTAAGTGCTCAATTTTATTTTTATTTATTTTTCTTTTTCATTTCAGCATATTATGGGGGTACATATGTTTGGGTTATATATATTGCCCTTGCCCCACCTGAGTCAGAGCTTCAAGCGTGTCCATCCCCCAGATGGTGCGGACCATCTACTCTTAATTTAGGGAATGAAACATTAGTGTCCCTTAGAATTGCTGACAAGGGCAGTTTGGTAAGAAGCAGAGTTGAGATTTTTAAAAAGTCATAAGGTCTCTTTGGACCTCATCTCTGAAGTTATGTTGCTGTAGTAGATTAGAATTTTTCAAATTGTAATGTCGAAATTTGAAACTTCATCAATGAAATATGTTTTCCACTGGAAAAAAATGGAGTCATGATGAACTTTTTCAATCAGAAAAAAATATCAATGCATACCAGTTTTAAATTTGAATTTTCTTTTTCTCTCTTACCTAAGGTATTGACAAAATCTTTAAAAATCAACACGGGTATGGGGAAGCCAGGCAATGAAGGAGGCAGTGCTATGCTTCCTCTGACAGACATGTGGTGGACAGCAAGTTTCTGGGAGATCTGCGTGTAGCCATCAAGCCCCATGCCGGCTGATGCAGGGTGATGGCACAAGTCCATGGTGGCTGCATCAGTGAGAGGCAGCTGGACAGTGAGCAAGTAGCATCATCCCTGTCACTCCATGGCCTGGACTTGCCATTCAAGAGACCCAGATAATCCCATGAAGCTCTGAAAGCAAGGAGGCAAGACTAAGGGGCCTCTTAGGATGAAGCTTTCTGGACCCAAAGTCAAGATATCGGACTCCTGGAGGTGCTCACCCAGAATTTCTCAAAAGGTGGTCAGGGACAGTGAACCACAGTGGGCACTAATCCATGGAAGAAACTAGTACAGTCATTGTAGTAGTCATGGACCACCAGGATCCAGAGAATTCACAGTGTAGACCTAAGGACTTCCACACTTCCACAGTTTCTGAGAGGACACAGTGAGTTCCTTCCTACATCCTATGGTATCTTTGATAAGAGGGGTATGAGGTGGGTGGGTGAAAAAATCTTAATCAAGCATTACCTATAGTGTCACTGATATTGCCTCAGTGAAAGGTTACTAGATTGTCCTTAATTTAAACACCTTCCCCCTAGGCTAACTGATATTTGGGGGAGGGCCCTAGTGAAAGACCAATCGTTTGCAGGAAAAATAAAGAAGCTACATTTTCTCTGGGGAGGAGCATTGGAAATAAACATATACACATGCACACACACAGACACACGTGCATACATGACCTCTTCTTAAGCAATTGGCATATGCTACTATATGTCTATATGTAATTGGCATTTAGTTATTTTGAGTTTTATGTTTGATAGTACTCTGAAAAAAATCTTAAATCTCAGATGTTCAGGTACCTCAGAAAATTTAAAGACTCACTGAACTAGATAATCTGTGAAGTTCCCTTAAGCATTAACTGTAATTTGGTTAATTTTAGTTTAGACATAAATAAGCTCCTGATTTTTATTAGGCAGTTTTATTTTTATCATTTGAAAATTGTGTTGTATCTTCTCTCACTTCAGCAGAGAGATAGAAACCACCTAATGTAAAACTGTTTGAAGTTATTTTTCAAAACTTCAAACAAATAAAATTAACCTGGACAAGCTATCCAACAAAGGTAAGAGTCTTAATGTGCCTATGCCTCAACTTAGAGCTCATTTATTAAATGCACCATGATTTTCTTCCAGGCTGAGAAAGTGAGCACATTATAGCCATACACATGTATGGTTTACACCAAAAATCTTGAGTGTAAATTCCAGTTTTGCCATTTCCATGGTTGTTTGATTTTGGACAATAGACTTTGCCTTGTTTATTTCATCTATAACTCATCTACAACTTCATCTATAACTCTAATTACTGGGGCTCTACTAAGAAAAAATAAAAGAAATTATGCTGTGTGTGTAGGACATTGTAAATGCATTTATGTTTTTCTTGATTCTTCATCTCAAGAATAGGAGAGATTCTCAAACAATAATGCCCAGGAGAGGCAAATACTCGTAGAAATGCCCCAAAAGATGCTTTAATTGCTTCTTTTCTGCTACTCTCATATGTTTAATTATTTTACTTATTTCAGCTGATTTATGTGACCTTATTCCCTCATTAAGCTCTTCTTTTTTTATACCTTTCCTTTTAGCACCTGTTACATGTCAGGTATGTTGTTATATATTTGAATACAGAGATTTTTTTAAAAGTTTGTCTCTGGCAGAAGAGAAACAGAACTATATACAAGCAGTCCAATGCACTTGGTAAGCAAATACTAAGGGTAGGCTTTAGGTAACACAATTGCAGAGAAGGATCACATAACATAATCTAAGGAAATCACAGAGACTTCTGGGAGAAGACGCTGACAGAGTGAATCTCCAAAGATGGATATGCAAGATTAGGTAAAGAAAGGACATATTCCTTGAGAAAAAAACAAATGTTCCAAGGCAAGAAAGAGACTGTATTGGTGATGCTGGAACATAGAGGGGGAGGCGGCTAATGTGCACAAGAGATAGCCTTGAGTGAATTATAAAGGACCTTGTATTCCCAGATGTTTATCAAGAGCCTACTATGTACGGGGACTCTTCAGGAAATGAGATCTAGCAATGAACACATAAGATGAGCTCTCTCTAGGAGCTTCCTCTGTAATGGGAGGAGACAGACAGTAAAGGGTAAGCCTAAACCTAAGGGATAATTTGAAATCATTGATTAGTCCTATGAAGGAAATAGGGCATTTCCAAGAAAGTGGCAGGTGTTGGGGAAAGGGTCCTTTAGAAAGGGCACCTAAGGATGGCTTCTCTTAATAGGTGATCTGGAGGGTGACAAGGAGCCACCCAGTTAGAGAACAGAGAGAAGAGCATGATTGCAAGAGAGAAAGAAGTGTGCAAAGGTCACAAAGTGAGCTGGGAAGAAGCTTGGTGGACGTGAAAAACAAAAAGACCAGTGAGGTTGGCACTTGGAGGCGAAGAGAGAGTGGTAGAAGGTGAGATCAGAGAGATGGATGGGATGGGGCTTTGCAGAGCCTTGTGAACTCAGCAAGGACTTCAGATTTCAGTCCAAGTGTGTGATGGGAAGCCTTTGGGGGGTTTTAAGCAGGAGGTTGATATGATTTCATGAATATTTTTAAGAGATCACTGTGATGGCTCCATGGGAAAAGCACTGTTGGGAGCAAGTGTGGACAAAGGGAGCCCAGGTATGAGGCTTTTGCTCTTGTCCAGGTGAGAGGTGATGATGGCTTGGACATATTATTTCACTGAAGTTCCTCTGTGCACAGTGAGGGGTGGCTGTGAGGTGACACCACGGCCTCCCTTGAGGCTGCATGAAGGGTAAGGATGAGATGGAAAGAAGCACAGTATCAGAAAGAGGCAAGAAGCTAATATCTCATTTCTCAATTTGTTTCTGTTCACTGACACTTTGCATTGATCTTTCCCCCTTAGGCAGACAGAGAGACAATTGGACAGGTAATATCATGTTTTCAATAGCTGAGAACTTACTCCTTTAGCATATTGATGAAGTCAAACTTGAACAGAATTTGGTTGGACTCCACATTCAATGCTCTTTCTGCTAATTCACACCTACCATGTGTAATATAACCTTTTATAAGGTGTCGTCTCAGAAGGTGTCAAGATGTGGTTGATAGAACAATTCTCTAAAACTCTAAACTTTAATTTTACTCAAGGACCCCTCCAAAGCTAATAGTGATAGTTTGTGACCAGAGTGAATGAATTTAGATGTGTCAAATATAGCCTGGTCCACTGTATCTCTTCTTATAACTGAGACAACATGTCAATTAGTTAATTAAGAAAAAGAGAAAATCATCAGGGCATATCGGTGCTTGATTTGGTGGAAAATGGTAGATAAACTTCCAAAGTTCGAATTTGTAGTCTCCCTACAAATGATAATATGAAGGAAGTAAAGGAAAAGACACTGCATTTTGGTGAGATCTTATCATCTATTTACTAGGCAATTAGCTACCTGGTGATATTACATTTTTTGTTTTCAGAAGTCTTGAAAAGTGAAAAACACAAAACAAAACAGATGAAGCAGGTATAGCACTCTTACTACCTGGGCAGGGGCACATTGTAAAAGTGCACGTGGATTCCAAGTAGCCACTTGCTGAGATTTAGAATGATTGCATTAGCAATTCTCATACTTTAAATCTGACTTTGAGTATGCTAAGGGCAATTTTTTATATAGAAGACTAGGGTGCTAATTTGGTATACCTACTAACATCCTGAAAATCCAACATTTTTAAATATTATGTCATAATACAGAACATTTTCTTTTCTGGAAAATGTTATGTTATTGTTTCTATTTGTCATAAATACACTGAAGTAGAAAATAAATCAGAAATTTGTTTTTAAATATTTATTTCAAGCCTCTTCAATTACAGTTTGGTGAAAGATGCTCACACAGGTGAATAGTTATGTTGATCCTACCTAGGTTAGGAAGATAGCCTACAGTTTTTTTCAAGCTCAATAATAGTAATGTATACGTAGAGATGATTCTACTTTAAGAATAAAATTATAGAACATTACAACAATGATTCACTGTATATTAATATATGTATATTTAAACTATGTATATATTGTATATAATTTATTTTTAAATCCTACTTTATTATGACAGCTCCAGCACCTGTTTTTGAATGAGGTACAATTGGGGGAAAAATACCATTATGAAGCAAGTTAAAATAAAAGTAAGGGATTTCTTGTTGTTTAAATGAACCTAACACCCACACAACTAATAAAGCTGAATAAAATATTTCATAAACTTCTTACGACCTAAAGGCTGTGAAAATGGAAAATTGGTGAGGTAAGAGATCTCCAAAGTCACTTTGCTTCTCAACTTCTGCCATCTCCGAGCAATGAAAACTCACTCTTCCCTGGCCTTGTGCAGGGTGAGGTGCAGAATTCAAAACTCAGGACTGGACAAGCTACTGGTCTAGATGATCCCATAGTAACCTGAGCCCCACAGGACTGTGCCCTAATGTGAGGATGGCTGGAGACCACTATCCAGAGGACTGCAACCTTGGATCCAGTAACAAAGTGAGAAAAGACATTAATGAAATAGGAAAAAAAAATAAAAACACATACAATAGAAGACCAGTTAACCGGGCAATCAACAAATGCAAAATTATGTATATTCTGGTGAGATGGGTCAAGAAAAAGCTGGCCCTAATAACCAACATCAGGGCTTGAAAGGAAAATACATCACTATAGGTCTAATACACACTAAAAGAGAGTAAGAGGATAGTAAGAATAATTTCACAACAATAAATTTGAAATTTAGGAGCAAATGTACATATTTCTAGAAAATATAACTTTCCAACATTGATCCACATGTCAGAATCACCCTGCATCCAACACAAACATTTAATTATCAATCAAGAATCTTCCCAAAAGGAAAATTTCAAGCCTAAAAGGCTTTACTAGTGAGTTCTACCAACCACTGAGGGAACAAATATGTCCAGTTGATCCTATACATATTTGGAGGTCACTAATTTAATCTGATGGATGATCATGAACAACTCACTAAAATTCTGTGAAATATAATTTTACTAAGATTATATAATATATATATGTATATAAAATTGAGGTAGATATTATTGATATATATGCATACTTCTGTGATTATATACATGTATTCCTTATATATTTATATATGTAAACCTAAAAAAATAAAACATATATATAATAAAATCATATAATAAATCCAATCTTTTATGGTAACGTGTAAAAGACATAATATATCATGACCAAATTATTCTTATGCCAAAAATTCAAGTTTGTTTCAACATTAGAAAATTGATCAATTTAATTCACCAAATATTTGGAATAATGGAAAAAATCATATCATCTCAATAGATGCACAAAACACGTTTGATAAAATTAGTATCCATTGACAGCAAAAATTGGCTTGCAAACTAAGAGTGGGGGGTGGGGAATTTCTTCAACATGATAAAACCTACAGTAGGGATCACTCAGGCAGTAATCCTCGTTCCCCCAAAAAACATGCACTAAAAGGCAAAACTATTGGAAAAGAAAATAAACTGATATTATTTGCGTATTATATGTTATGTATGCAGTGAGTCAAAATAATATACAAATAAGTTATTATAATTATTAACAAATAGCTTAACAAGATTTCTGGACACAAGGTCAAATTCTACTAGAAGTAAAGAAAAAAAAATTAAAAGAAATCATTTACAAGAGATGAGAGATGTAAGGGAGTTAGTTTCCCTGGATCAATCCTTAACACTTAGGGGCCTGAAGTTTGTTGGTAAAGCCTGAAGAGTACAGGCCTTTAGGAAAATTTTGGAAACACCCTGCATGTTTATCAGAGGTCCTGGTAGACTCCAGCCCTAAGGACTAAAGCAGCCACAGGTAAAACCATCAATTCTTGCATTTTCTCCTTACCTCATTCACTCCATCTGCTCCCTCCCTGCTCCTCCTGGCTTACTTCCCAGATAAAGTACCCACACCCAGCCTCTTATCACAGCCTTTGCCTCAGTGGGAGCCCAAACAAAGACACTTGAGCACCAGGGAACATATACAAGAATGTCTATATCAACACTTCTCAGATTAAAACTGAAAACAAAGCACATGTCTATCAAGAGCAGGATGCATGTATAATATAGAATGGATGCATTTGATGGAATGGTATAGAGCAAAGAAAAAAAGGAATGTTCCACAACATAAATCTCTCAAACATGATTTTGAGAAACAAAGGCAGGTAAAAATACGTATGATACTATTTCACTTATATAGAGTTAGAAAATAACCAAAGTAAATTATATTTGGCAGGGATGCTTGTAGATAGTAAAACCATTAGTAACGGCAGAAAGTGATCACCATACACATTAGAATAGTGCTCACCTCTGGAGGATAGACGAGATGATGATAAAGAGGAAGCTTGATACTTCAGGATGCTGGCTTTATAGTTATTCATTAAATTGTATAATTACTGCATAATTTTTTCTATATGCATTATATTTTGTAATATACTAGATTAACAAATATAAGTAGAGATATGGAAATCAAAGCCAGGAAAAAGGAGATGATAAACATTCTTAACTGCTCTAGGTTAGTGTCAGATTTGGCATTATTTTGTTCAGCTGAGTAAATGATAATTTCATGTATCTTACAGTGTCTTTAAAACTTTTTGCCTGAATCCATGTAAGATTTCCTGTAGTCTTGGAAATGATGCTATAAGGTGTGTGTAACAATTCCCATTTAACATATGAGGCAACTAAGTCACTGCGAGATCATCTAACTTCCCAAAAGACAGCCAGTAAGTGGGAGGGAAGGCATTAAAACCCAAAGTGATTCCAACACTTGTAATTTTTCAAGTGCAACTGGATAGCACTGAATCTATATCCTACTTCAACAGTACCAACAATCTATTAGTTTTTGCCACCTCTCTCCTTCAGCTGAGTGGTGACATGAAATCACAAAGTAAAAACTACCTGTATTACTTGTAGATGAAAAAGCCTTCTAAAATCCCACATCTATCAGATAGGATGTAATTATTCAGGGGCAACCCTCACTTCCCTGTAAATCTAGCAGTTTGGATTATCCCCTAGGATTCACTCTGGAAGTGCTATCTCTAAAGGACGCTCAGGTACCATAGCTCCAACCTAGAACAGTTCTAACAGTCCTTTTTATTGGAGATTTCTAAGAATGACCCATATCTGTAATATTGATCATGACAGTTTCCAAACAGAAGCTTCAACGTATGCTTGGATCCATAATTTTGTGTGAAATAGGCACAGCCTTAGATATGACAATAGGCATGGGGTCAGAAGATTAGAAGATTTGATATTTGTACTGTTCTTTGCTAGTTAATGAATTTGTAACTCATAAATAATTTAAACTGCTTAGTTACTTTATTATCACAAGCATGTTTAGAAGAAAATGGGTGGGGAAGGGTTGTCAGAGAGCTAAAGATGAAATACAACAGCATCTTAGGAGATTAAGAATCTAGTTTTTTCAAAAATGATTATATAAATTGTGAGATAGGTTTGTTACTACTAATTCCAAATTTTTATACACACATGCTCACACACACACACACACACACACACACACACACACATATACACACACGTATACTCATGGCATTCTACCTGACCATTGCCTATATTGTTTTATTTAATATTTGTAATAACTCTAAGAGCTATATAATGCTCTTTTTAATTTGACAGATAGCAATTCTATGTTAGAGTGTTTTCGCAAGTTGCTCATGGTCATACAGATGTTTAAATTAGAGACCTCCGAGTCTAAGCCTCTCCAACTCTGTGCTTTTACCAGCACTGTGAATTGAGGTAACATACACAATTCCTTAGAGCCTAATCATGATATTCTTCTTATTCCAACCGCCACATTTATTGTTTTCTGTATCTCCACTTTGTTTTCTATCATAATTCTTTTAATTGGCTGAAAGCCAATAGAATTTAGCATTCATAGATATTGTTCTGAACAGTGGCCCCTAAAAGTTAGTGTCAGACAAAGTCATGGGGTATTACACAATTAATCTGAGTGTCTTATGGAATGTGGAGTCCCCACCCCTGGAGATCCTGATTCTCTATATAGGGACGCAACTTGAGAATGTGTATATATAAAGGCTTCCCAGGAGATTCTGATGACATTCAGATTTGAGAATTGCTATCTCAGTGTACCTTTTTTTACACCCTTCTACCAACACCTTTTCTCACTTTGGTTTACCCCATTAGGATCTCCACTGCCTTGCTCCTGCTAATGCCTTGGGCTTGAAGAAATAATTGTTTATGTCTGATTTCTAAAAATGTCTACATATAATCCTTGGCATCGGCATCCAGCCTCTCCCTGATTATTGCCTGGGTCTTCCTGCTCCTAAACAGCAGAGCCTGATATTGGCTATCCATTTTGGTGGGGCTCATGCCTGGTTTGTCCACAACCCATGTGAGGAGGGAATTCTAACTCTCTAGAAAAAGTCTTATCAGAAAGTAGGCATCCTAAATTTATGCTCTGCTCACAAAGAATATGGGAATTGCTCCAGTTAGTCTACAGGATATTTAGACTCAAACCCAGGCCTGTCCAATTTTAAAGCAGGACTATTTCCATAATAATTGACAAGCAAAGGATAGAGCACTTGTCCTCAATGCTTGAGGTTAAGAGGAAGTCCTATCAGTTTCCCAATGTTATTATCAGGAGTGATATTCAAAATATTTAACCACTGGAATAGCACAACATGAGGCTTATCAGAACAGACACAGACTGTTAACAGTCCATGTGGCCTTACTGGTATAAGCCCACTGGCTATCATCCCCGGATATAAGTACTTTGCCTAAATAGAAAACTTATAAACTATGGAATTATTCATATAAGTATGGAAAACATGTAGTATTCCAGGAATTAGTATTATTGTTTTTATTTTTCCATTTTTGTTTTTATTCTATGTTCTAACATTACGTACATCAATTTCTATGCATCTTTTAAGTTAGAGTATGTTTCTTGGTTGATTTGATCATCTGCTTTCAAAATAGAAATTTTTAAAATTATAGAAGTTATGTATTCTAATGAAACACAAGTTATTCTTATATTGGAATTAATGTTATGTATTCACAGATCTCTCAGTTATCAGCACTTAAGGGGCCTTGTTTTAAAAATGAAGGGATGGAGCAGAGAAACTGAGGTCTTAAGGTCCAAGTTCATCCATTAAATAGTGGGTGGCCAGTATAAGAATTTGGGTCTGTTGACTTGCCCCTGTGTGTTGTTGGTTTAACAGAGAGATCATGACTTGTTTTATCACGTTTTTTTCCCCAGCCTAGTCATTAATTTTCAAACTAATCTAGAGCATTTTCCCATCACAGTTTCTAGACAATGGCAATTTAAAATGTTTGGTTTTTATTTTCCCTCAGTAAGAATCTTTCTGCATCTGAAATGTGCATGCTAAAAAAATAGCATAATTAGTTATCTCTGCATTATTCAGATCTTCGGTGCTGGAAAATTCTGCTCACCAAGGGAAATAACCAAATGATTCATTAATGTAAAATAAATAATGAATAAAATGTAAAACAAATCCACATACTTTAGAGAAGTATTTTGAAAAATTACTTTGAGGTTCCAAATACTGTTTTCCCTGGAAAAAAGACAAATAGGCTTTCTAGGCAGAACTATGCCCTCTCTATGTGGAAGCTGTCCATAGACACCTCCCAGACTCTACTAAAGACAATGGTTGCAGTGATGAGACTGAACACCACTACCACAATATAATGATAAATATGGGTCAAGTTCTAAAGTTTCTTTATCTAGGTGACTCCAACATGTTATTCATCTTTTCCTGACCTTCTCAGGCTGATTTAGATGTCCTGATTTCATGCATCTGTAGGATTATTCATACTGTGTTTTTTTTCCCACTGTAGTGTGTTCTTTGTTGACCTCTCTGTATCCCACAAATAAACTTGAATAAGAGAGCAACATACCTGGTGTGCAACTTTGTAATGGAGTGCCTGAAATATATTAGGTGTTCAGTAAGTGTGTTGAACAAAGTAATAACAGAATAAACATTCAATAAGTAGTCTACTTGGAGATATCAGGAGCCAATTCCAAACAGTCCATTTGAAGGTTATTGTCCCATCTTAGTACTGGCAGTTATTGAAATAGGTGTTCTCTTTTCAAAGTGGTTATTCATTGTATTAATAGCATGAGTCTGGAACTGCCAGACTCCTCATATATAAAACGGCTGCATGAAAGCAAAGCCAAAACCAACAAAAGTTTTCATATGGTTTAAGTTCACAGAAAGAGACTAATTCCATTGACATAATTCGAGCATCTGGATCCAGCCATGCCTGAGCCAAAGCACCACAGGATTTCTCAGTTACATGAGGCAAACATTCCCTTTTGGGCTTAAAACAGTTTGAGCTGTTTCTCTGTTCTGTCACTTACGACTAAAAGATGCTCCACTCACATAGAGAAATATTAATAATAGGAATGGGAAGTTTACCTGCACTTGACTATTTTTCTCCTTCAAGAGTTGAGCTTTATGCAATACAGAATTCTGTATGGAAGGGACTGTGGAATAGTGGGCATTCTGGGCTCTAGATGCATTGCATTGTGCTCTTTTCTGTTAATGGGATTACAAAGACCTAGAGTTCAAGCTCCATTTCTATTATTAATATTTGAAATGAGTTATTTTTTCTAAAAGTAATTTGTGAATGCATATACAGTCTTGCACCACGTAACAATGTTTTGGTCAAGGACTGAATGACTGCATACATGACAATGATCCCATAAGATTATAATTGAACTGAAAAATTCTTATCACCTAGTGAGGACTTGATGGTTCTGACCCTTTGTAGGCCTAGGCTAATGTGTTTGTGTCTCAGTTTCCAACAAAAAAGAGTAAAAAGCAAAAAAAAAATTTAAATTTAAAAAAAGCTTATAGGCATAGGAAATAAGAAATAAAATATTTTTGTACTTTCATATAATGTATTTGTGTTTTAAGCTAAGCGTTATTAAAAAAGAGTCAAAAAGTTTATAAAGTAAAAAAAACTTATAGTAAGCTAAAGGTCATTTTATTATTGAAGAAAGAAAAATATTTATTAATAAATTTAGAATAGCTGAAGTATATAGCATTTATAGTCTACAGTAGTTTACAGTAATGTCTTAGGCCTTCACATTCACTCACCACTCAATCACTGACTCACCCATAGCAACTTCCAGACCTGAAAGCTCCATTCATGGCTAGTGTCCTATACAGGTGTGCCATTTTGTTAAGAATTTAATACTACATTTTTATGTTTTATTTATTTTTAAGAGAAATATAATAATTATGCAAATTTTGGGGGTACAGTGTGATGTTTCAGTGCAGACATACATTGTGTGATGATCAAGTCAGGTAATTGCGTATCCATCACCTCAAACTCTTGTCATTTCTTTGTGGTGAGAACATTGAAAATCCTCTCTTCTAGCTATTTTGAAGTACACAATACATTACTGTTGAATACACATTACATTATTGTTGACTACTATTGCACAGTAGTCTGCTATAGTCTACCATGCAATAGAATGCCAGAAATTATTCCTCCTGTCTAATCGTAACATTTGACCCATTGAACAACTCCTTCCCATCCACCCCTTCCTCTGCTTGCTCCAGCCTGTGGTAACCTCTATTCTACTCTCTATTTTTATTAGATCAATTTTTTAGACTCCACACATGAGACCACACAGTGTTTGTCCCTCTGTGTTTGTCTTATTTCACTGAACATAATTTCTTCTAGGTTCATCCATTTGTAGCAAATGACAAGATTTCATTTTTACGGCTGAATAGTATTCCATTGTGTATATACACCACATTTTCCTTATCCATTCATCCATTGGTAGACACTTAGGTTGTTTTCAAATCTTGGCTATTGTAAACAGTGCTGCAATAAACACCAAAGTGTAGATATTTCTTCGACATATTTATTTCATTTCGTTTGGATATAAACCCAGCAGTGGGATTGCTGGATTTTATGGTAATTCTATTTTTAATGTTTGATGAACCTCTATACTGCTCTCCTTAATGGCTGTGCTAATTTACATTCCCACCTATAGTGTATAAGAGTTCCCCTTTCTTCAAATTGCCATCAATATTTGTTTTCTGTCTTTTAATAATAGCCATTCTAACTGTGATTGGGGTTTTGATTTGCATTTCTCTGATGATTAAAGATGGTGAGCGTTTTTTCATATACCTGTTGACCATTAGTACCTCTTTTTTTTTTTTTTTTTAGAAATGTCTATTCAGATCTTTTGCCCATTTTAAATCAAATTATTTGATTTTTTGCTATTGAGTTGTTTGAGTTTCTTATATATTCTGGATCTTAACCCCTTGTCAGATGCATAGATTGAGAATATTTTATCCCATTTTGTTGGTTATCTACTTACTCTATTGTTTCCTTTGCTGTGCATAAGCTTTTTAGTTTGACATAATCCTATTTTTTAATTTTTGTTTTTTGTTGCCTAAGCTTTTGAGATCTTCTTAAAACAAACAAACAAACAAACAAAAAAACCCTCACCAGACCAATGTCATGACATATTTCCCGTATGTCTTCTACTAGTAGCTTCATAGTTCCAGGGTTTACATTTAAGTCTTTAATTCATTTTGAGTTGATATATTCTACTTCTTTCCTACCCACCAGAACTTAGTCAATAGTGGGAAAAAAATAAATATTCAATTAAAAAAGAGAAAAAATTGTCAAGTACCGTGGCTTGAGCCTGTAGTCCCAGCTACTCAGAAGGCTGAGGTGGGGAGGATCACTTGAGCCCAGGAGATCAAGGCTGCAGTGAATTATGACTGTGCCACTGCATCCTAGCCTGGGTGACACAGGAAGACCTAATCTCTAAAAAAAATTAAAATTATAAAAACATATAAAATAAGGCTAATATGCTTATTCATTCATTTTTTATATTTATGTACAATTTATTAGGTTTTTAATACATATGGCTAGCAACAAGAGCTCAAGAAGAGAGCAAGAGAGTTCCTGTACCTTGGGGCTCACTGCCTGGTAGGAAATTCAGTCTTAAGTACAGTTATAATGCAATTAACCAACAGCAAGAAAAGGCGCTTCAGAAATTTTCATCACTGATATTTCAACTTGGAGAATTTTTTTGAATATTTCCACCAGCCAATCTTTTTATCATTTTCTTAATATATTTCTAAAATAAATTTAATCATAAAACATTTGTTAAGAATACACACTATCATTAGACATGTTTAGTTATTTCTATTACATAAAACAAATACACCAAGTAATAAAATAAAAATGGTGTCTATCCATGTGACACCTAAAACCCATCACCTGCAACCAGTGATAGATATCCAAAACTCATTGAAAGACTAGCATCAAAGGTGCACATTTAAGATTTCATAGCAGCAAAACCAGAAAGGGATGGGAATTCGTCAAAAGCATATTTGCACTTTGAAGCAATCACTCTGGCAAAAGAATGAACGACAGATAGTGGGAGTGAATCTAAGCCTGCAATTCCTCTTGTGAAGCTACTGAGAATGTCTCTCTGAGCATTGATCAGCAACTATTCTAAGGCAGCATTCATTAGTGGGGATGGATCCAGAAGGGACCGATATAAGAGATGTTTAAGTGGGAGAATTATCAAGATGAAGTGCCTGCTTAGAGAGGAGTGAACATACAGTAAGAGTTTGGATAGGGTTTTTGTTAAGAGGACTAATGCTTATATGCCATTATCCAAGAAAAAACTCAGGAGAAAGCATAGGGATGGACCAGGGCAGATTAAGAATTGTTTCTGGGATTGGTGGTAAAGCTAGGTGGAAAGTCTGGATTCCTGAAAACTCCATTTAGTAACAAGAATCCCAATGGCAATAAGCACATTGTAAAACAGATTTAACTTTACTATTATTGTTTTAATTCAAATTAAAATAAAGAGACACTTTTAAAATCAGCATTTTTTAAAAAATGAAATAAAATAAATAACAAACAAATAAATAAAAATACAAAATTAGCAATTTTTAAAATTATAATTCTCAAGTTTAGCAAAAGTGAGAGGAAATGGGCACTCTCACAAATGTCTGGTAAGAGTTTAAATTGGTTTAACCATCAGTGAAACATCTTGTCAACAGATATCCAAGGCTGTAAAGGTGAACATGATTTTGACCCAGCATACATACATACAGGGGCTTATTCTAAGGAAGTTGCAAGCTATAGATACCAAAGCATATTAAAGACATATTTCAATATTAACTATTATGAAGAATTGGAAGCAATTTCAAATTGATAAAATAAATAAGTGATTAAGCCAACTGTGGTACATTTCTCTAATGAAAAAATACATAATATTAAAATACTATTTAATGATGTGAGAAAGTGTGCACATTCTTTCACTCAATTAAAAACAAAATTTATGTTCTAGAACAGCATAGAAATTATGACCTATATATTATAAAGATAAATAAGTAAGGGTTTTTATCAAACTCGTAATAGAGATTTTTTTGTAGGAAATAAACATTAATAATGTCTTCGTTTTACAATTACACAAAAAATGGAAACAGAGAACACATACATTACATATCTAAGATAACAAAATGCTCTGGAACTGGGAGGGAACCTTCCCCAGTCTGACCTTCCATTGTTTGAGTCCAACCCACATTCCTGGATATAACCTTTAATATCATATATGATGGTGAGATGGGAGACCAGGAATGCTTCCCCAAGCCCTCTCCGCTCCTGTCCTCAAGCACAAGCCTGGCTGGGGGCTGGACTTCTGATATTGATCAAGGACAAAAACTGGATTCTGAAAAAGTTCTTATTTCTTCCCTGCTCTCATCCTTTAGCCTAGTTATCACCCTCATGTAAGACAACCTGTTATTAAATTAATATATTAATAACTATTGATAATAATAATTCTGTAACCACTATGTTATTAAAGTAACTAATTAATAATTGCTTGCTGTGATGTTCCATTTAATTTTAAAGCCTTGTATAGTTTACAAAGCACTCTTATCTGAACCATCTCCTGCGGTCCCTATAGGAATAGTGCAAATACATTTTACATCAACAAACTGAAGCAATGAATAACTTCCCCAAAGGCATCTTCTAATAATTTGCACAGTGGCTTCTGCCTTCAAAGTATCTGTGATCTTTGGATGTGGAATCTGGAGCGGCTTTTTTTTCTTTTTAGCAGCTGTCTGATCCTGGGCACGTTCCTTAACCTCTTTGCCTCGGTTTTCCATTAGTAAAGCAGGTATAACAATACTTCCTATGTCTTAGAACTGTTGTGAGAAAACAGAAATGGAAAGACCAGCATCATAAGGTAGAGATACACTTTTAGTGCAGATGGTTGACTTATCAGTAGTCTGCTGGTGACAGAGGATAAAAGAGTAATCTTGCTTCAGGATATTCTTCTGGGATAAAGCTTTAAAGTGTTCCCATAAAACTAATGTTCCAATTCTGAACCAGATTGTCCTGGTACAGGGAACACATGGGCTCCCGAGGTTTAGGTGGCTCTCCTCTTGGGGCCTCTGGGGATTCCCTTTCATAAAACTGAGCACACTATGTACTGGTTTCCTTGCTGTCCTTTTTCCTCCAGCAGAACGTAAGCATCTTCATGGTTGGGTTTAAGATTTCACCTCTGTTGTCCTGCTGCTAAGAGGGATCCTGGCACATTGCAGGCTCCGGATGAGCAGTCATTGACCAAGACACCATTCTGTTGCGTAGACACACATCTATCTGCTCCAGGAAGTTCTGGAGTTAGCAAAGTGACAATCACATGGGAGGGGTCCAGCTCTCTTAGGGGTTTATCCTTGAAAAAGCTGAAGGACTTAGATAAAGACATAAATATTCAGATAATCATATTTAGACAACATATTTATGCATTTGGAAATCTGGTAAATGAAGAAAACTACAAAGTAAAAAAAAGTCCGGATTTAGACAGTATCATTTTCATCACTTCATTATTGCTGCTAACATTTACTGAATAATTGTATAATAAAATAATACACATATGTACATACACAAGCCCTGTAATAAATATTGTCTGCATATTACATTATTTAATCCTTGCTATACTATAAATTCAATCATTATTCCATTTTACACATGAAGAAACTGAAACACAGAGAAGTTAAATTGAAATGGGTGAAAGTCACACACAGCATTTTGCTTTCTGTCTTTCATGTGTCTGTGTGTGTGTATGGAACTAGTAATATTAATGTGAACTGAAATAAAACATTAATCCCTTCCCAGCTGACTGAATGGACCCTTCTTGGCCATGGGGACACCAGAAATATTCTAAAGCTGAGTTGCTGGCCATGAGAAGGGAGATCACACGTGCCTTATCATGCCCCCCTCCCCTTCTTGCAGATGTCCTTTGTGGCTCATTAACAGGCCTAAGGCTATGCAAGACAAAGCTTGAAACACAGGTCCTCAATTTAAGTAACAGATCACTTGAGTCTGGGATATGCCAGGTGGCTTGTCTCTGATTAACAGATATCCTTATCTTAACTGAAAACATTAGAGGCCTTTAGACAAACCTTCATTCTTTAACCAATTATAAATTAAAGAGTTTTTGAGATGTCCCACCTTTCCTGGCCATACCAATGTAGCCATTCCATGTGTTGATTTGTGGCTTTACGTGTTATTCCTGTCTCCCTGAGATGTATAAAACCAAGCTGTAACCCAACCACAGTGAGACCACTTGCTCGAGGATTCTTGGATGTGGCTCTAGGCCATGGTCCTTAAACTTGGGTCAGAATAAACCTCTTTAAATTATTTTACAGAGTTTGAGTTCTTTTATGTTGACATCAACATGCATTCTAAAAAATATATATTTATTTTTCTTTTATTATTTTTTTTTTTGAGTAGCCACCATGTGCCAAACACTGTTCGAAGTGGGGGAGATAGAAAAAAATAAGAAAAGCACAAGGGACTTTTCATGGACGGAGGTGGCAATAGAGTGTAGGAGTGAATCATCTGATTTCTCAGTCAGCCTGTCCTAAGTTCAAGTCTTGGCTGTGGTGCTTAGTAGCTATAACTTAGTCTCTCTGTGCCTCAGTTTTCTCATCTGTATAATGGTCACCTAATTTAGAAGGACTGTGCTGAGTACTAAATGTGTCAATATATGTGTAGTTTTCAGGAGTGAGCCAGGCACATAGTGTTATGTATGTGATTTTACTTTTTAGAGAGAAAGTATTTAAACAGATGGATGTAACATTCGTAAGTGCCATGGAGAAAATTAAAGTGGGGCAATTCCAGAGAGAATTTCTATGTGATGACTTTAGGTGGGTGCTCAGGGCAGGCTATTGAGAGATGACACATGCTCTGATACGAATGACAGCAAGGGACAATGATGTGCCCTAGTTAGGAAGAAAATTTATTGCTGACATATTGAGGGAGAAGTACACAAGATCATCTAAAGTAGGAGGAAGGCCAATAGGGCTGGAATGCAGTGGGTGAGGGAAGAGTGGTATGAGGAGAAGACAGGAGAGGTAGGCAGAGGCCAGGGATAGGGCTTGGTAAACCAGAATGTGGGTATTACTTTAAATGTAATGAGATTCCATTGTGGGTTATTTATCAAGCACTAACATGATATGCTCTGCCTTTAAAATAGTCCCTCAGAATATTTTGGAAGAATGGCCTGTGGGAGGGTCATTTTGGAATCAGAGAGTAGTCAGGAGACTACTGCACTGATCCAGGCAAGAGGTGATGGTGACTCAGTTCACAGAGACAAGAAGGGAGATTGAGAGAAATGAATGAATTTAAGACGTTTTGGAGATAGAGTTTAACAGGATTACTGATGGACTGGGCAAGGTGAGAGCACAGAGAGGGAACTAGACTACAAAATACATAATTCTTAGATACTGGCCCAGTAATTGACCAGATGATGGCATCTGTCACAAAATGGAGAACACGGATTACCAAGCCCTTTGGGGGGAAGTATTGCCGTGTGCTCTCCCCTGGGAGTGTTAACACTGAGATATCTATAGAAATGCAAAGGGAGATGATGAATAAGCAGCTGGACACATGAGGCTGAAATTCCAGGGGGACACCTGACTGTTTTCACTGCACATTTAAATTTACTGTAATAGAAAGGTATTTAAGGCATTGAAGTACGTTAAATCACCTAAGGAGGGTGTTTAGATGAGGAGAGACTAAGCTAAGGACCAAACTCTAATAATTAAATGATATGGAGTAACTTTTCTTTGCCCGTGTAGGGGTGAGGGGAAACTGCCCTTTCCCCCAAAAGTTTGCTGAAAGATCAACTCATAATTAAGACAGATTAATAAGAGTTTTACTTACCATGTGCATGGGGAGCATCTCAGAATGATTGCCCAATGTCCCAATGAAGTTCAGATATTTCATACATGTCTTTTAGAGTGGAGGGGGGAAAATGAGAAATATAGGTATTTCTGATCAGGGGCTAGAAAGTTGCTGGGGAGGAGAATGGATGGGAGGAAAAGATTGACTTGTAAATTCACCCGAGAAACAGGGATTATGTTTTAAATGATTTGGGTCAGGTCTGGTTGCATTCTGCTATAATGAGATAACAGGGAGAAGAAGGGAAGCCAGTTGCCTCCTCAGATCATTTGATTGGTCAGTCTGGTTTATACAGATAGAGGGAAAGCCTCCTCCAATGCTTTATTGATCTCCTCCAATGCTTTGTTGATCTCCAGGGGCCTGAAACTCAAAATACTCTATTAACAACAACAAGTCATATTTTGGGGTGAAATTTCCTGAACTTTTTCACCTGCTACATGCAAACTCATTCTCTTTCCCCTTCCCTAGAAATAACGGGTGGTATAATTTTACTATAATTTGTGTGTGCCTTTCAAATCCTATTTGAAAAAAACTGATTATACAATACTTCATGAGTAGGAAATATTTATGAAGGACAATGTTAAAAACACAGGAGTGTTACTGTTAGGTAAACATCAAGGGACCTCTGACTCGTCTGGTGGGTGCCCAGAGCAATTGCCACACCAGAGGGTGGAGAGAACACCCTACCAATCTGCCAATCTGCCAATCTGCCAATCAGAACTTAGAATGCTAACTGCAAAAGAATGTGGAGGATTCCCTAGCCTGTGGACCAAGCAGCACAGGTACAATAGAGTCTGAAAGGTGACATAGAACAACCTAATTCTAATTATCATGTCATTAGCTTAAATCTACATTGCTGTTCACCCCCCCCCGCACCCCCCCACACAAAGGGCTTTCAGAGAGCTTTATGGGAGATCTGCAGGTGCAGTAAAACTCAGGTTATTTAACTGCCAACTGTCCTTGAAAGTGGTTCAATGGTGACGTTTGAACCACTGGGAGGGCCCAGCCTAGACAATATAAAACAGGACCCCAGACCACAATCAGGGTCCTCCTGCTACAACAAGGGTCCATTCATCTCCTGTGGTGGATGTATCTTGCTCTTGCTCCATAAACCTATCTTGTCCTTCCTCAATAAACCTCATTTCATGCTTGCCTTGCTTTTCGTTTGCCTGGTCATTCTTTAACCTAGAGCACCGCAAGAACAAAGAACACAGCGATCCTAGTCAGAGCACTATGACAACCCTACATTACCACCCTACAGGAAATAAAACATCACCAACACACTTGAAGGTCCTACGTTCTCCACCTTCATCTGACTCCCACCCTTCCTACAAAGGCATAAACCCTAAATTCAATGTCAGCCCTCATTCTCTATTCATGTTTAAAACATGTCATTTAGATTTACAGGGTCATGAACTTTATTTAAATATCATCCTAAATTTATTTTATAGCTTGCTTTTCTTCATTCAACATTTTGTTTGTGAGATTAATTCATGTTGATGCATGCAGATCTAATTAATCACTTTTAGGATTACATGATATTCCCTTTTGTGTCTATTCCCAAATATTTGCTCCATTTTCATAATCATGGATATTATTACAGACAATACAGACAGGGACTTTTTTGTACATATGCCTTCTGACACACAGAGCAAAGTTTATCTAGAAGCAAGATTTCTGAGTCATTTTGTATCTGTCTCTTAAACTTTTATAGATAACGTTAAATTGCTCCCCATAGTAATTGTACCAATTTACACTTTTACCACCGTGTTTGAAGCTTCCCATTTTTCTATGTTTCTGTCACACCTTGGAAATGTTAGACATCTAACTTTATTGCAGATTTAGGACGAGTAAGATGATATCTCATTGTGATTTGTAGCTTGTTTTCCCAGATTACTAATGAGATTTATCGTCTTTACTATTTATTTATATTTTGACTGATTTTTTTAAGCAAAATATACCTTCATGCTTTTTGGCCATTATTCTATTAGGTAATTTGTTTTGTTTTTCTTACTGATTCTAGAAATCCTTTATAAAAAGTTATATGTGTGGTAAATAACTGTTCCAAGTTTTTTTTTCACTGTTTTTGTTAATGGTTTATTTTGATAAAGTAAATTTTTATATTTTATGTAATTGAATTTATCAGTCTTTTCCTTACCTTTTTACACTTTTTAGTAGTCATTCATATATAAGGTCTTACTGGCATAATATATATATAGTTTTTCAAAAGCTTGGCAATTTTTCTTCATGAGTACTGTGAAAAATTGTTTTTTTTCCTACTCAGTCCCAAGGGCACGTCATATTGGCATGGAGGTTAGAATTTTGTCGTCTGTATGTTCACTGAGGGTGTGACCCCATAAAGTCCTGGGTTTATAAAGGTTTTCTGTTCCAACTGCTCCCTTTTGCAGGCTCAGGGTCTGTATTTTGCCATTTGTGCTTGTGTTGTTTTGCAAAGGAGGCTCCAAGTTACCAGGGATTACACAACACTCTGCAGCCAGCTACCAGCTTCATTGCAAATTTGTCACTCGGGATTCAAGATCCTACTTCATTTTAAGCCTTGAGAATTTCCAGTATTTTTTTACAATCTTGGCTATTTAAACATATTCTTAAAAGATTTTCCCATAATTTGTACATGTTTTGTGGCCAAAAATACCAGTTTCTTTAATTTTCTTTTCTTTTTTATTTTTAAAGATACCGAGATCATCATTTTGTTAGAAAACAAAGTCCCACGACTATTTTTAACCTTTACATATGAGTATGACTAAACATAGAGAGTTTATTTATTTTTATTATTTAAACTTATAAAAATGCTACCAAAGGATGGCGGAGTGGAGGTGACCTCCTGGAATTGTGCTCCCAGAGAGGAAGGCGTGGATCTCCACCTGCCACAACGCTAGAGGATTGCTTCTCCACAGGAACGGCGGTGTGAACCCACGGAGAATCACCGTGGGACACGGGGAACAGGAAAAAACAGAGGCGAGTGAGAAATCAGACCGAGATAATTTGGAGAGTGCGGGACGGAAAACAGACAGCGGAGTGCGGGACGGCCGTGCCTGCCTCACCGGCGAGTGGGGCGGGTGCAGCCCCACAGCAGAGCGGCTTGATCTCCCCACTGACCCCCACATCCACTCGGTCAGGGATCTGGCTGAAATTGGTGCAGAATCACCGCGGGAGACGTGGAGCTCCGAGGACAGGTGACATAGGCGGGAGAGAGCTTGGACTCGGGCGGGTCTCCGTGGTGCCCTATCTCTGAAAGAGACAGACGCGGACCTGCACCGAGGCGAGGGGCCGCGAGCGTGAAATATTAAAGCGGGACTTTTTTGCTTTTTTTTTTTTTTTTTTTTTCTTTTTCCCGTACGGCAGCTCTCCGGCTGGGGAGCCGCTGCGGGCCCTGGCGCCTGCCGAGCTCTGAACGCTTTCCCCTGGCGCCTGCGACCGACGGACGCGCGGTGACGATCTCGGTTCCCACAGCTAAGCGGAAAGGACCTTGAACTCTGGCAGGCCTCCGCGGTGCCGGAGCCCTATCTCTTAAAGGGACAGAAGCGGACCTGCACCGAGGCGAGGGGCCCCGAGCCTGAAATATTAAAGTGGGATTTTTTTTTTCTTTTTTTCTTTTTATCTCTCTCTTTCTTTCTTTCTTTCTTTCTCTTTTCTTTCTTGTTTTCTCTTTCTTCTTCTTGTTATTCATATTGTTTCTCTCCTTTTTTTTTTTTTTTCTTTTCTTTTTTCCTTTCTTTTTCTTTTCTCCTTTCCGGTGTCCCTCCAGCCCAGGAGCTACTGTAAACTCCTGAGTGCTCCAGACCCCCAGCTGTGATTCCTATCGGACCCTGAAAATTACCCCCCAGTGCCAGTGATCTGCGGGTGGGCAGGAACAATTGTGCGGGCCAAGGTCTAATTGCTGCAGAGCCATAGGGTGCCAGGCGACTCCTCAGGAGGCTCCATCCCCTGATCCATAGACCCTCTCCAGGTCCCCTTCCCAGGTGTGAACACTGAGTGCTTCCCCAGACGCAAGAGTGTGGAGCCCGGACCTTGGGAACACTGGGACAGGGTAGACCTTTGCCCGTGGGAGCTGCAGCAGCTGGGGCACTGAGGGAGTGAGGGCACTGCCTCCTCGGCCTAGCCAGTGTCTTTCCTGCTGAAGGAGACAGAAACCACACATCCAGAGGAAGAACCAAAAAGCCAGGGGGGGGGGGAAAGAGAGGGAGAAGAGGCTTTCTGCTTGCAAATCGTGTGAATCCTGCCTACTAACTGAAAGTCCGCAACACAATGATTTAACTTGCCAAACTGGTCTTAGGTCAAGCCAACCCTCTGGGGGTGGACCCATCAGAAGCAGTCCCCCAACTGAGATAGAAAAAAGAAACTCTAAACAGCACACAACAGTCTCCCCCTATAGATAAAGGAAGCAACATTCCTAGACTGTTCCATAGCCTAAGAACAGAGTACAAGACGTGCTGTTAACTAGACTAAAGCTGTGAGAAAAGATCTAACGATAGAGCCAGATGGGAAGGGCTCAGCGGAAAAATATGGGGAGCACAAAAAACCAAACGGAAACCTCGCCCCCAAAGAGAAATACCAACTCTCCTCCAATTGGCACAAGCCAGTTTCAGAATACCAATATGTTACCAGAAGAATTTCAGTCTTGGGTTATAAATAAGCTGAATGATATACAAGAAAAAATTGATATCCACCGCAAAGAAACCGCAAAAAAATTCCAGGATTTGGAAGAAAAATTCACTAAAGAAATAGACGTATTGAAAAAAAACCAAACTGAACTCCTAGAAATGAGGGATTTATTCAGGGAGCTACAAAACACAGTGGAAAGTCTCAAGAACAGGGTAGATCAAATAGAAGACAGAATCTCAGAAATCGAAGATAACTCTTTCCAATTAAATAAGACAGTCACAGAGATAGAGCAAAGAAATAAGAAAAAAGACCAGAGTCTTCAAGAAATGTGGGATTATGTGAAGAAACCTAACGTGAGAGTTATAGGCATCCCTGAAGGTGAAGAAGATAATAAGCAAGGGCTGGATAAACTATTTGAAGACATAATAGAAGAAAATTTCCCAGGCCTTGCTAAAACTTTAGATATACAGGTTCAAGAAGCTCAAAGAACCCCTGGTAGATTCATAGCAAATAGGAAAACACCACGCCACGTAGTCGTCAGACTGACCAAAATATCCACTAAAGAGACCCTTCTTCGAGCTGTAAGGAGAAAGAAACAAGTAACATACAAAGGGAGGCCCATTAGAATTACGCCAGATTTCTCAACTGAAACTTTACAAGCAAGAAGAAGTTGGGGCCCCATTCTCACTCTTCTGAAACAGAATAATGCCCAGCCTAGAATCTTGTACCCAGCTAAGCTAAGCTTTCTATATGAAGGAGAAATTAAGACATTCTCGGATAAACAAGGACTGAGGGAATTCACCAAGACAAGGCCACCCCTCCAAGAAGTACTCAAAAGAGAGTTACACATGGATCATCACAACAAAGACCCACGAATGTAAAACCACCCAAGAGCTAAAGATCAAATTCTAGCCACCACAATGGCTCAAGAGAGAAAACATAGCAATGAAGTTCTACCCAATAAGATAAACAGAAATCTATCCCAATTATCAGTTCTCTCACTAAATGTCAATGGCCTGAATTCCCCACTCAAGAGACATAGACTGGGCCAATGGATAAAAAAACACAAACCAAGTGTCTGCTGCCTTCAGGAAACTCACTTAACCGGCAAAGATGCATTTAGACTGAAAATAAAAGGATGGAACCTGATATTTCAAGCAAATGGTAGCCAAAAGAAAGCTGGTGTGGCAGTTTTAATTTCCAATAACTTAGTCTTCAAACCAACAAAAGTAATAAAAGACAAAGACGGTTACTACATACTGGTGAAAGGCACAATTCAACAAGAAGACATAACCATACTTAATATATATGCACCCAATCTAGGTGCACCCAGATTCATAAAGCAAATCCTACTCGATCTAAACCAAATCATAGGCAACAACACTTTAATAGTTGGAGATTTTAATACCCCACTGACAGCACAGGACAGATCCTCCAAGCAGAAAATAAGTAAAGACATAGTAGACTTAAACAGAATGCTAGAACAAATGGGCCTGACTGACATCTACAGGACATTCTACCCGAAAACCACTGAATATACATTCTTCTCATCAGCTCACGGGACATTCTCTAAGATTGACCATATCCTAGGTCATAAAGCAAGTCTTAAAAAAATTAAAAAAATAGAAATCATACCCTGCATCTTCTCAGATCACAATGGAATAAAAATAATAATGAATCTTAACAGGAACTCTCATTCCTACGCAAAGTCATGGAAGCTAAACAACCTTCTCCTGAATAACAATTTTGTAAAGGAAGAAATTAAGTCAGAAATCAAAACATTCTTTGAATTAAATGACAAAGGTGACACAACTTATCAAAATCTATGGGATGCAGCTAAAGCAGTCCTGAGAGGAAAATTCATTTCCATAAATGCCTATTTCAAAAAGACAGACAATTTACAACTAGACAACTTAATGAATAGACTCAAAGAGCTGGAGAAAGAAGAACAGACTGACCCCAAACCCAGCAGAAGGCGAGAAATTATTAAGATCAAATCAGAATTAAATGAAAAAGACAACAAAAATACTATAAGGGAAATTAATAAAACAAAAAGTTGGTTCTTTGAAAAGATAAATAAAATAGACACACCACTGGCTAGACTAACCAAGAGCAGAAAAGAAAAATCTTTAATAACTTCCATCAGGAACATGAAAGGAGAAATCACAACCGAAGCCACAGAGATACGTGACATTATCTATGAATATTACAAAAATCTTTATGCACACAAATTGGAGAATGAGGAGGAAATGGACAAATTTTTAGAATCACACAGCCTTCCCAAGCTCAATCAGGAAGAAATAGAATTCCTGAATAGACCAATATCAACAACTGAAATTGAAACAGCAATAAAAAACCTTCCCAAAAAGAAAAGCCCTGGTCCAGATGGGTTCACACCTGAATTTTACCATACATACAAAGATGAACTGGTGCCCATCCTACATAAACTATTCTTCAATATTGAGAAGGATGGAATTCTCCCCAACACATTCTACCACGCCAATATTACATTAATACCAAAACCAGGAAAGGATGCAACAAAAAAAGAAAACTACAGACCAATTTCTCTCATGAACGTAGACGCAAAAATCCTCAATAAAATCCTAGCAAATCGTATCCAAGTGCTGATTAAAAAAATAATTCATCATGACCAAGTAGGCTTCATCCCAGAGATGCAGGGGTGGTTTAACATACGAAAATCTATAAATGTAATTAACCACGTAAATAGAAGCAAAAATAAAGACCATATGATCCTCTCAATAGATGCAGAAAAAGCATTTGACAAAATTCAACACCCTTTTATGATAAAAACACTTAACAACATAGGCATAAATGGGACCTACCTAAAAATAATACAAGCCATATATGACAAACCCACAGCCAACATCATACTGAATGGGGAAAAACTGAAAGCATTCCCACTCAGAACTGGAACCAGACAAGGCTGCCCACTGTCCCCATTACTTTTCAACATAGTATTGGAAGTCCTTGCGAGAGCTATCAGACAAGAGAGCAGAATCAAAGGTGTCCAAATAGGGACAGAAGAGATCAAACTCTCACTCTTTGCTGATGACATGATGTTGTATCTGGAAAACCCCAAGGACTCAACCAAGAGACTCCTGGAATTAATTAACGAATTCAGTAATGTCTCAGGTTACAAAGTCAATACACACAAATCAGAGGCATTCATATATGCCAATACCATTCAATCGGAGAACCAAATTAAGGACTCAATACCTTTCAAAATAGCAACAAAGAAAATAAAATATCTAGGAATATATTTAACTAAAGAGGTAAAGGACCTCTATAAAGAGAACTATGAAACGCTAAGGAAGGAAATTGCAGAACACGTAAATAAGTGGAAATCCATACCATGCTCATGGATTGGAAGAATTAACATCGTTAAAATGTCTATACTACCCAAAGTAATCTATAGATTCAATGCAATTCCTATTAAAATACCAACATCATTTTTCACAGATTTAGAAAAAATAATTATACACTTTGTATGGAATCAGAGAAGACCCCGTATAGCAAAAGCAATCTTAAGCAATAAAAACAAAATGGGAGGTATTGATTTGCCAGACTTCAAACTATACTACAAAGCTGTGGTTCTTAAAACTGCTTGGTATTGGCACAAGGGCAGGGACACAGACCAGTGGAACAGAACAGAAAACCCAAATATAAAATCATCCTCATATAACTATCTAATCTTTGACAAAATAGACAAAAACATACTCTGGGGACAAGAGTCCCTATTCAATAAATGGTGCTGGGAAAACTGGATAGCCACATGTAGAAGACTGAAACAGGACCCACAGATTTCACCTCTCACAAAAATTAAATCACGGTGGATAACAGATTTAAACCTTAAATGGGAAACAATTAGAATTCTAGAAGAAAATGTAGGAAAGACTCTTACAGACATTGGTCTAGGCAAAGAATTTATGAAGAAAACCCCTAAGGCAATCGCAGCAACAACAAAAATAAACGACTGGGACCTGATTAAATTAAAAAGCTTCTGCACAGCCAAAGAAATAGTCATGAAAATAAACAGACAGCCTACAGAATGGGAAAAAATTTTCGCATACTACACATCAGATAAAAGACTGATAACAAGAATCTATTTAGAACTCAGGAAAATCAGCAGGAAAAAATCAAACAATCCTATCAAAAAATGGGCAAAGGACATGAATAGAAATTTTTCAAAAGAAGACATAAGAATGGCCAAAAAACATATCAAAAAATGCTCAACATCCCTAATCATCAGGGAAATGCAAATCAAAACCACAATGAGATACCACTTAACTCCGGTGAGAATGGCCTTTATCAAAAAATCCCAAAACAACACATGTTGGCGTGGATGCGGAGAGACAGGAACACTCATACACTGCTGGTGGGAATGCAAACTAGTGCAACCCCTATGGAAAGCAATATGGAGATACCTTAAACAGATTCAAGTAGACCTACCATTTGATCCAGCAATCCCATTATTGGGCATATACCCAGAAGAACAAAAGTCATTCTTTAACAAAAACACCTGTACCCGAATGTTTATAGCAGCACAATTTACAATCGCAAGGATGTGGAAACAACCCAAGTGCCCATCAATCCACGAATGGATTAGTAAACTGTGGTATATGTATACCATGGAGTACTACTCAGCTATAAGAAATAACAATGATACGACATCTCTTTGGTTCTCCTGGAGAGAGCTGGAACCCATTATACTAAGTGAAGTATCCAAAGAATGGAAAAACAAGCATCACATGTACTCACCAGAAAACTGGTTTCCCTGATCATCACCTAAATGTACATCAGGGAAGGATACCAATTGGATATCAGACTGGGATGGGGGGTGGGGGGAGGGGATGGGTGTATGCCTACATGATGAGTGCGTTGCACACCCTCTGGGGAATGGTCATGCTTGAAGGTGCAGACCCGGGGAGGTGGGGGGGGGAGGGGATGGAGGTATGACTACATGATGAGTGCCAGGTGCACTGTCGGGAGAATGAGAACGGACGCGCTTGGGACTCTGACTCGGGGGGATGGGTGGGACATGGAAAATGTATATAACCTAAACTTATGTACCCCCATGATGAGCTGAAATAAAAATATATATATATATATAAAAAATAATAATAAAAAAAAAAATAAATAAAAATGCTACCAAAAATAAGTTTTTAGGATCTATTTATCATGTGGTTTATTTAACTGATGACTATTACTTCAATGTATTAAATTAATCCCCAAATGTGAAATTTTAATGGAAAAAATTCTATAGACAACAAGAACTCTTTGAAAATAAGTAAACAAACATATCAGACTAATCAAATTTCAATGTCTCTGTTCCTATCTCTGTATGCCAACATAAAGAAAATTCCAAGTTACAAGAAAACAAGCATTGCTTCAATGTACAACTGGTGTTAATAATAATCCCTTCCTTATTACACCATCAGTCTTGTTTCCTTATTTTGTTTCTTCCTGGCTCTCAATCTCTTACCCCATAATGGTCCATGCCAAACTCCTTAACCTCTCAGAGCAGATAATTCACATGTGCAGCATGTGTCCAATCATGACCATTAGTCCAAACAACCCATGCAGGAATGTTCTGGGTGTGGGAATAGAATTCGTACCCCAGAAATCATTATTATGGTTGCCAAAACTGAAATAGCTATCATTTATTGAATATCCATAATATGCTAGGTGGTGTACTAAGCCATTGACATTACAAGAAAAAAAGACTTTATTAATATATTCTATCGATGCAGAAACTAAAGTTGAGAGAGGTTGGGGAGGCAGCATATTCAACTCTCTCTCTCTCTCTAACAAGATGTACAGTACTGCCCACCACAAAGAGCAGGCGTTCTGGACCCAGTTGCTGCCCAGTATCCTAGTCAAACATAACACTTTCTCAGTCCTTCTGCCTGTAATTTCTCGGAGATCTTTTTTAAAGAACTTGCCGGCTCAGTCTTCACCTGTTGTACATTCAGTGCATTAGCTTTGCTGCATTACAACTAACCCAAAACTTAAAGCTGTAAAACAGTCACCATTTTCTTTGTGTCACAATACTGTGGGCTGGATGGATGTTTCATCTGGTCTGATCCATGCTGGACTCTGATGCATCTGTGGTAAGCTGGGAGACAAGCTGGACTCTGCAACCGAGATGGTCTTACTCAGCTGGCTGGCTGGCACTGGGATGCCTTGGCTCTCCTCTGCATGGCTTCCCTGCTCCAGCAGCCTAGCCTGGGCTCTTTCCTGCAGCAGTTGCCAGGTTCCAAGAACAACAACAGGACACCCTGAATACTCTAGTGCTCTCTAAGCTTCTGCGCAAAGCATTTTGCTAAATGCCCTGTTGACCAAAACAAATCATATGGCCAACTCAGTTTCAGGGATGGAGTGTTTTCTCCATCCCTTAATAGGGGTGATTTGCACTGTCACATAGAACAGCACAGTGTGCTTAAGACACAGGAAGACTTTTTTGTGGCCAATTTTGAAATCTCTCACAATTATGATTTGCTATTTTTGCTTTATTTGCTATTTCACACATTCTGGAAGTAATGAAGGTATGGCACTCTTTCCATGTGAACATGTCTTCTGCAAAAATTCTGAGATTGCTTTCTCCAAAATGTTTTCTGTGGGAATATTACAAACTCTTCTGATCTTGGTTAGAAAAAGACAACTTTTAGGGCTTAGCACTGAAGGAAAGTCTGTCCCTCACTACCCATAAGCCATTTGTTCCCTGCATCACCTCAAATGTCCACACCGCTCCATCCCACCCCCTGCTGAGTTTTGCAGCTGAGGCCAGGGTCCATTTGCTGACTGTCTTGCTGTGATTCTGTAGTTTTACCGACTTACACTCACTTAATTGGGCATTGCCTTAGAGTTGGGGTTAATACCTTCCCTAATTCCCAGATAATGAAGTTAAAGAAATAGCCTCTAAACAAGATTTATATTATTAATTAGGAAACTTTGTTGATTATTCTGGAGTTCTAGTATATGTAACTCCTTATTAACCAGAACCTCATACAGCATTGCTGCAAGAAAAACAAGAACAATACTATCTACTATATATCTTCTTAATGTCAGAAAATTTATATATAGTATATTTCATCCTTATTATGTTCACTTACGATGAAACAGCACCTGAGAAATTAAATTGATTTAATATCAAAGATAGGGTTTCAAATTCATCTCTATGAATTAGTGGCTGAGAAAATCTGTTAGAGCTTCACATATTTAATCTATAAAATAATGCAAAGTTAATACACGCCTCAAAATGTGGCTGTAAAAGTGAATTCGATAATGTGGGTGAGAAGGCATTTTAAAGGGGATGCATAAGAACATGTATAATCCTGAGAGTCAGTGTGGGTCAGTGGGAAAATACAGAGATCTGGGCTTATAGTTAGCTCAGTGACTTTCTAGTTGGAATGAAAGAGGGAGAGGAAAATGAAGACAAACTTGGAAAGGTAATGTCACTAAGTTTTGACTCCAAGTTCAAGTGTGCAAACATCTTTTGAACACATACAGTCTGACAGACACTGGGACCACTAGAAATGTACATACTATGAAAGATGAATCTGGGATTAATGGGACTCTTACCCAAACAAACCAACAAACACCAAAAATATGTGATTTTTCAAATAAAATTAAACATCTAAATTTCAGTTTTTGGACTAGAGCATTTTCCTCCAAGTATCCCCACAGTACACTAAGGCTGCTTTTCTGTAAAGCAAGAGTTCCAACGCTGGGACTTGACAAAGGGTCAAGGATTGTATAGGGAAATATACAAGTGTCCATTTTTAATCATGTGCCTTCTTCCTTACCACACAGATCAAAGGGCGTGAGTGGGAGATGACTACCTTGAGTGTAGCTACACCGCTTTCTTTACATTGATCTCTGATTAATCAATGGACTCAAATCTGTGAGTGAACAGAGAATCCCCTCCATCCCATCTTTCAGATTTAACTAACACAAATATTTTCTTGTTCATTAACTATTCATGAGCCATTCTTCAAAGACACATTGAATTATTCACACACAAATAGATGTTCAGAAATTTTGTAACTGGGAAAGTTTAACGTGGTCTATGAGTGAAATATGCTCTGGCGGTTCAAGAATTAGAGTTCAAAAAATTTTCCTACCTCAAACAAATTATTCGTGCAAGAAGAAAAAGAGTTTAGCTTTCTAATAAACAATGTCAGAATGAAGATGATATCTTTGCCTCAGTTTGAAGAATATAAAATGTATTATTTCTCATAATAGCTGATATATAGATATATACATACATGTATATTTATAAATAGGTCTGTGTATAGTTTTATGAATTTTAATAGTAGTTTCATAACTATGGCTAGTTAAAATTCTCTGTGAACCTTTCATTAAAATATACAAATAACTACCACTATTCTCAAAATAGCATCTCTGTTTTCCCTTCTGAGGAGGCTGGGAACGAAGATGGTAAAGCTAATAAAAAGAGAGAGAGAAAAAATCTGCCTATATACACTACCCAAAAATTACTGCTCAATCTTTTTTTGCCAAAAGCAGTAATTTAATAACTTCAATTAAACTTTCAATGAACTTCATTTGAGAGGCTTCCTGAAGGCTTTTCCTAACGAAACCATGTGTAGTAGTATCATAGAGCAGCTAGCTTCTCGTTTTCTTTTTTCTTCTCGTTTTCTTTTTTTATTTTTCTTCCCTTTTTGTTTTCTTCTTCTTTTTAGTCTCTTTCCAGAGAAAAAGCAAATCAAGTGATTGGCATTCAATGAAAAGAGGAACCACCTTGCCTGCAACAAGCAACTTCATTTCTCAATACAATTATTTTTGTAATTACTTTCTTTGAGGGGGGCTGTATTCTCAATAACAACAATTGCATTAGAAAACTAATTATATATCCTCATTCTTTCTGTATAATTTAGGCTGAGAGTTGTATTCATAAAATTATTTTCTGTCAGAAAAAAAGTCCTTCTAGCAGCATGCTTCATTTTCAGAGCAATCAATATGAAAAGATTGACTTCTCATCATTTCCCCCCAGAATGCAGTGAATGTAGATGCTCTCAGGAGCTGGACTGGATGCATTCTTATTGAAATTAAGGAACATAATGAAGAATTTCACCAGCTACCTGGTGTTGATACAAGACTCAAAGGAAGCCACAAGGGGAAAATGAATGTTGTTGATGCCATCCTTTGAGGAACGGGACACAATGGGCTTGGCAGGGTCCGCAGAGAGATGAGAGGCCTCCTCCCAGAATGAAGGTTGTTCTCAAGGGACGTCTTGAGCCTTGTCAAGTGTCTCCATTGATTTCACCTGTAAATTGCAGGTTTATTTCTTCTGGAACTTCCTTTTCACAAGATCTGTGGTACTATAGACAAACTCAGCTCTCTATTCCTTTCCATTACTAAAATGTACTTTGTCAAATTATTCAATTCTTTTTTTGAATGAGACATATTTTTCTAAACCAAGCCTTCTGCCTCTATGACAGAATAAGCCTGGCTACAATGATAAGCACTAAGGGAGCAAAGCATTTTTTCTAACATAGTTAACTGTCTGCATTAATAAATTCAGAGCAAAACAATGACTGCTTTCACATTTCAGGGTTTTTTTTTTAAGCATCTACAGAGGGTAATCTGTATATAAGCCAAAAAACAAACCTTTTAATCAACTCATTAAAGAAATATTTTATTCAATTTCTCCAGCATGGTTATTGTGTAAAATGATAAGTGGATGGTTATTTATTGTCTATAATGTTCCTTGAATTTGATATATAGTATCTTATTTTAATTCCTACAGTAGTGTCATATACAAAGATTCCAATTTGACAGCCTGGGAAATTCAGGTGCATAGAGGTTAAGAAATGTCTTCAAATGGCAAAGAGCCAGAATTAGAATCCTTTCCTGAGAAAGTTTGGTATCCATGCTCAATGGCTTTTTCCATATTGCCTTCCAGAATAGGAGAGGAGACTCATCAGAGACCATCAACACCAGGCTTCATGGTTTCACCCAGTTCATCTCGGCTCACCACCCACTGCTGCTTCTTGGTCACCCTATAGATTCCATCCATCCCCTGGCCTCCATATCCCACAAGTTATTGAGTTAATTATAATTGAGGTGAGAGGTATTTATGCTACTCCTATTTCTCTCTTGTGGGAGTAAGCCCTAATATCATCATCAGCCTCCTCCATTAGAATGACGAGGTTTAAGGTCTCCCATACTGATCCAAATTCCCCACTCTGGCAGGAAGACAGAAACCTCTAGACTTAGGGTTTCGTGGTGCTGAGGATGGAAAACAATGTTTCAGATGTTCTTGAATCAAAGGAGAAATGCAATTAAGAGCCCAGTGGTTAAAGAGTGGGATGGGAGGTGTCTTAAAGAAATGTTTAGGTTGTCAAGTTGCTGTCCTTTTACTTTACAAGCATTAAGTCCCTAACTTCACATATCCCGACACAGGGGCTGCCTTATGTATGCTATGTTATCCCAGACTCTCTTCCAACTCACAATTCTTTGTGTCATTAATCGTCCAGGTTAAGATGGCAGCTGATTGGCCATGGCTGATGAACCCTCTTCTACCCTCCAATAAATAGTCTCATGAAAAGACTCACAAATAGAATGACTGTTGAATGTATGTAACTATGGTTAATAGATTTCACAGGTCAAACTCTAGGAGGTGTTAGTTTTGGATACTGTATCATAGTTAAGACAGACTGAAGAAAACATTCTTGGATCTCTGCCAGACCTGCCCAGCTTTGAACCAGACGGTGGTGAAAGCATGTTGGTGAGTCCAGCCTCCCCATGATCACTGTGGACTGAGTCCTCCAAATGGATCCTTTCTGACAGCGCAGTCTGACTCAGGAGCACCACCTGGAGGCTCCTGCAGTTAGGATTAGCCTTTAACTCTTTAATTCCCAACCTCAGCGCTGTTTCAAACATATTTCAGATTTCATTTCCTTCAATACAGATGAGGCAAGCTTTAATGTTATACAAAGCATGCTAATCATAAGAAAAAGCAATGAGAAATAAAAGCACAAGACAGAAGGAAAAGCTCACCTATATACAGGGATGTCGTAATTTTAAAGTTCCTTTACAACCTCTCAGATTCTTCTCCTGTACTTATAATTTCTAAGGTGAAGGGTGTGTTTTAAATTGTGTTCATACAGAAGTGGCTCCTGAGACTAGGATTTCAGTTAAAGAGTTTGCTTGGGAATTGGAGAGGTTATCCCAGGAAGTACTAGTCAGGAAATGGGGCAGTTAGACAAGTCAGGGAGGGAAGAAATTAAAAGGTGTGTTTTTAAACAGATTAGCACTTGAGTTCATCTATGGACAACTTGAGTTCAACCCTGCCAGGGAACCCTGTAGAACAGAAGACAGAGTTATCCTGCCCTGGGATTGAGGAAGCTAGGCTTCTTGTCCTTGAGTTCTCATCTGTGACTGGTAGAGGGGCAGCCCCAGAGCCACAGCTCTTAGTGCTTCCAGCCTGTAGTGAAGACTGCAAAAAAAAAAAAAAAAAAAAAAACCGGTAGAGAGCCCCAGATGCCTACAGTGAGAGACTACTAGCAGATACTGGAATGATTAGTAACAACGGAAGGTGGGCAGGGCAGCACCAGAATCTGTTATAATGTGTCATTTCTGAAACTCAAATAAAAGCTCTGTTCTGTACGCCCTGCCACCTTTGAAAGGCAGGTGCAGCAACAGAGAGACTGGAAGCTTGAAACCATTGAGGATAGAGCTGAGTTTCAATCCCAGCTCTGCCAATAGAGAACCATGTGCCCCTGGGGAAATTACTAATTTCTTGAACCTCAGTGAGGGTCCACAACAGTTATATCTTCATTCTATTTGGGGAATTCAAGGAAATACTGCAGGTAACATGCCTGGCTCAGAGTAGGTTCTTGTACTGACAATGTTACTAGCACTCTTTCTTTGTGTGACATCCTGAGCGTGAAGGACTTACTCCAAACCCTGCTTAGGCTCTCTAGCAGTTCTTCCAGTTCCAGTTCACGAAGCCCCCCTTCTCCTGGGTGATCAGTTTACAGAGTGGTCCCACCTTTCTCATATACTTCATCTTATCCTCTCCTGGAAAAGAAATGTTTTTAACCTTCAACACCAGCAGAAAATCCATAGATGAATACCTTAATGGCATTTGAGCAATATGAATGTCACATATTGACCCTAATTCCCCACTCTGCCAGGAGGACAGAACCTCTAGACTTAGGGTCCCATGGTGCTGAGGATGGAAAACAATGTTTCAGATGTTCTTGAATCAAAGGAGAAAATTGAATTAAGGGCCTAGTGGTTAGGGAGTGGATAGAAACAGGAGGTGGTTTTAAAGGAATGTTTAGATCAATAAATAAGAGAAGGAAATCTGAATAGCTCATTGAAGTAAATGGTAGTAGAGAAATATTTAAACTGATCTTTGACAAAGGACTAAAGGCAATTCAATGGAGAAAGGATAACATTTTCAAAAAGTGGTACTAGAACAACTGGACATCCACATCCGCATGCAAAAAAAGCACAAAAAGCTCGACACAGCTCTTCCACTTTTTACAAAAATTAATTCAAAATAGATCATAGCCTTAAACATAAAATGCAAAACTAAAACTTTAAAAGATAACATTGAGAAAGATAACATTGGAGAAAATCTAGATGACATTAGATGTAGCCATGACTTCTTAGATACAACACCAGAGGCCATGAAAGAAAAAAATGATAAAGTTAAATTTCATTAAAATTTTTGAAAAAGTTTATTCTGCAAAGGAAAATGTCAAGAGAATAAAAAGATAAACCAAAAACTGGGAAAATCTTTGAAATGGCATATCTAATAAAGGACTGGTATCTAAACTATACAAAGACCTCTTTAAAACACAAGAATAAGACAACACAACTTGAAAATAGACAACATATGCCTTACAGATATACAGATGACAAATAAGCATATTCAAAGATGCTCAATATTATACATTATTAGGGAATTGCAAATTAAAATGATGAGATACCACTGCACACCTATTAGAATGGCCCAAATTCAAAATGCTGACAACACTAATACCAAGTACTGTTAAAAACATGGCACAATAAGAACTCTCACTCATTGCTGGTGAAAATTCACAATGGTACAGCCACTTAGGAAGATGGTTTGGAAGTTTCTTACAAAACTAAACATACTCTTACCACATTATCAAGTAATAGAGCTCCTTGATTTTCACTCAAGAGTTGAAAATTTATGTTTGCAGAAAAATCTGTACACATATGTTTATGGCAGATGTACTTATAATTGCCAAACTTAAAAGTAACCAAGATGTTCTTCAATAGATGAACTAATAAATGTGGTACATTCATACAATGAAATATTACTCAAAGATAAAATATAATGAGCTACCAAGCCACAAAAAGACATAGAAGCACATTAAATGCCTATTTCTAAATGAAAGAAGCCAGTCTGAAAAGGACATAGTATGATTCCAACTTTGTGACATTCTGGAAAAGGGAAATTATGAAGACAGTAAAATTAGTGGTTGTCAGGGGCTCAGGGAGAGAAGGAGATGCCTGGTAAGGAATGGATGCGAGGGCAGTGAAACTATTCTGATACCATAATGGTGAATGCATAGCATCATACATTTGTCAGTACCCACAGATGTTCACCACCAAGAGTGAACTCTAGCATAAGCTATGGACTTAATATATCAATAGTTGTCCATCGATTACAGCAAATGTACCAGATTAATGCAAGATATTAATAAGAGGGGAAAATGGGGGTGATATGAGGACACATATGGGAACTCTCTGGACTTTCTATTCAATTTCATTGTAAATCTAATTTCTCTAAAAATTAAAGTCTTAAAAATACTACCAAATAATTCACCAAAAAAGTGTCACACAATCAACCCTTTGTAGTCTGAAGTTGATTATTTTATATCTATGTTTAAGTAAATTGGTCCTCAGATAATTTATATTGTGTATTTCATAACATTCATAAAAGTCATACATATTCAGAACATCAAAAAAGAAATAAAAATAAACATCATAAAATACTACTACCCAGAGACTAGTACCATTAAGTTTGGTGAATGTTTAAGAAATTAATATTTTGCATTTCTTTGGGAACTATATATTTCTGACATTTAATTAGATAAAATCTTATCTTACCAGAGTGTGGGTGTTCTGTCACCAAAGGCTATATTTTTTCTAAAGTTTATATCACAGTGCCATGCATGACGTCTCTGCTAAATACATTATTTCAGTTAATTGGTTAATTAATCTGTGGGGTTCCTCTGTCTAGGTAGGCTTCAGTGCTCACTGTTCCTCGTTCTCTGTCTCACATTTGGGTTTAAGGTCAACTGAGTAAGAAGGTGGTTGGAGGAGCAGAAATCTCCATGACGGCACTAGAATGGCTGTAAGAGGGGCATGGGATGGACAGAGCAAGCCAAGTAGATGCTCATCCAAGCCTACCCTTCTGTGACTGTAGCTGGACAACTAACTCCTCTAAGCCTCAGTCTCCTCTTCTATAAAACAGGTCATTCTTAAAGACACATTTTCTTGTTCACAGTAAATTGGTTAGTTCTTAATTCTTCATCTCCATACCATTCTTCTAGCAAACTCAAGAACTCTAAATCCTGTAGCTAGCTAGAATCTTGTCCAAACAATCAAATAGGTTTATTTTTACTCTGCATTTCAGTTGAAATTGCTCTTTCTGACCAAATAAACCCCAGAGTTGAAGGACTGCTATTTATAAATAACATGACTCTCCTTTTTTCAAAGAAACTCTATTTTTAGCTTTAGCAAAATCACCAAGATTTTGTGTCTGTTACAAGAAAAATCATGCAGCAGAGATTTTTTTTTTTTAACTAAAGAGTGGGACACAAAACAGCTTTCTAAAGAATAAAATCATGCATTTTAAATGTTTAAATGTTTTAAAAAAATCTTGATAACTAGGTTACCTACTATAATGTTAGAGTTGAGAGAATTAAGAAATTATCTGGTTCACCTGTTCTATTCACGGATATAGAAATTGAGTACCAGAAACAAACACTGTTCAAGGTCACTCAGCTACCTCATACCAGAACTAGAATTAACACTGAAGTGTCCTAGTCTGTTTCACCAAAAAATAATCAAATTAGTAAATACTGAGTGAATGTAACTACTTATGAGATAAAATTACTGATAAGTTCTGGCTAAATATACAAATTCTATTACTCCCTTTCCTGGTCCCTGTGAGGGAAGGTTTTCTAAATTCAAGACCTCTGAATGAACCTTGTTATCCTAAGGGAGAGCTTTAAAATACATATAAGTTGGGATACATGTATGTATGGTGTTTCTTTGAACTGTCATTTCCACATACCAGAGAAGTAACAGTGCACATGTTTCAGCCATGTTAAAATAGATATCTCTCTCTTTGTAGACTTTCTCTGTTCTCCTTACTAAATGCTAGACTCAGGTTTATGTTTGTGTGTAGAAAGGTGTGACTCAGTCTGGAGTTAACACTGGGACAAATACACTCTCCTGTGCTTTCCAACTCTCTGTATTCTTTTTTTTCTTTCCCCCATCACTGCTATGTAAAATAATTTGAATGATGAGTTTCAAGCTTAAGCTTAGAGAGAATGAAGCTACCCTGGTTTTAATCTCAACAAAACCAGGTCTCTACACAGTTTATCAGAGCTCGCTGTAATAAATCTGTTGCTTGAGACAAAGACCCAGCTATTAGTACACACGTATTTGCCTTATTATTTACCCCAGTGGTTTACAGAAAGAAGTAGCTGACCAAGACAGCATATAAGCATTGCTAGATTCTCTAGACTAACTCCTTCTACTACCTTAATAGCATCTCAACCTTATATGGGATCCAATTAGATCCCATATAAGAAGTACCTATAATATACTGGACACTATCTGAGCTGTATTATATATATTCTTTCTAATCTTCAACAACTCTACAAGAAATAAAGTGACATTCTATATTATTAGAATGTCAAATGTTCTTATTTCCTAACGCCAATGGATGGAAATGAAGGTTGGCATTGAACAAAATGATACATTTTATTCAAACTTTAATTTAATTTAACTAAATTAATATTTTAATTTAAGTGTAATTTATTTGTAATTCAACCAACCTACCACCAACAACCCAATTACAAATCTAAAGGATAGCATTACCTATTTTTCAGTTGTAGAAATCAAGGCTCATGGAAATTATATGAGTTGCTTGAAGTCCAACAGTTGTGTTGAGATATAATGGAGGCAAAAACTCAGGGATTGCAATTTCATATATAACTCTTCCATAACAGCAGGACTCTATATTTGTCTTGAGAAATGATTGATGTTCCTTTTGAGAAAATGCTTTTTAAAGACACACACATTTGTGCAAGGGTGTGCCTCAAGTTCTGGGAATGCACTACAAATAGGGTAATCAAGCCCATCACAAAGCGCCAGCTCAGGAAGAATGAGGAAGTCATTAAGATTTCGCTATCCTGGCCCTGCCATGGCTGGGAATAAATAGCAGCTTTCTGTAAAGACTTCTGAAAAAAAAAAAATCAGAGAAGAGGCTGTAACTAAAGTCTTGTCAATCCCAGATCTTTCCTGACCAGATGGAAGTTCACGTACAGGGTAAACAGAGGAAGCCTAGTGCTTATCAAAGCACCGGATTGAAAAAAGTACTAGCTACAGTCAGTTGGGGTGATTTATTCACAGTCAATTATTAATACTTCAAAGCTAGTGGAATCAATGCTGTTTGTTCTACCTTGAATGCCATTCCTTGTCTTTTCTGCATTGTGAAAAATGAAAAGGATCCTGGTAAAATGTCACTTCTGGGAAAGCTTTAATCATTCCCCAGTTAGTTACTCCTTTACATATCTTTACATGCTAATGCATATCACTCTGCATTATAAGTATGATTATTAACTCATCATTCTCTGCCTGTGTTAATTTGGTCTCTGTCAAGGAAGCAGGCCCACTATGAGTAACATGAAATGAAGGATTGATTATGGGGGTAACCTACAAATAACTGTGAGAGAAAGTGAAGAAGTCTAAGGACAGCTGTTGGCTCAGCATCTGGCAATGACCTAACATCACTGAAGGTCAGCAAAGCCAACAGTAAGGGAAAAAATATGAAAGTGAAAGACGGGACAGCAAGGACAAATCGAAATCTATAAAGAAAACTAAAACCTACAAGGACAACTAGAACCCACATCTGCACTGTCTCTAACCTTAATGGTGCAGTTGGACATCAGAAGAAGCTGATGTTTTTGCTATAAGACTGAATGCTCACCTGGTCCAAAATTTAGAGTAGCTGAAAGAGGAAACCCAGCAAAGGGTGGTGGAGCTGCTGTAAGCTGAGGTTCTCTCCCATGATAGCAATTAAGTCTGCATATCAGCAACAACATGAAAACTTGCAGTGGTTTTGTCACCTTAAACCAACATTTGAGCCAGGCATGGTGGCTCATACCTGTAATCCCAGCACTTTGGTAAATCAAGGAGGGAAGATTGCTTGAGGCCAGGAGTTTGAGATCAGCCTGGGCAAAATAGTGAGACTCTGCCTCTACAAAAAATAAAATGAAATACATTAGCTGGGCATGATGGTACATATCTGTAGTACTGTCTACTTGGGAAACTGAGCCGGGAGGATCGATTGAGCCTGAAAGTTGGAGGTTGCAGAGAGCTGTGATCATACCACTGCACTCTAGCCTAGGTGACAGAATGAGACCCTATCTCTAAACACAAACAAACAACAAAACATCAACATTTGGAAGATATTAACTACTGCTTCACTTTCACATTCTAAATCATGATCAATTTTCCTTCTATGGAAGCCTAATCTGGATTTATATAAGAAAAGGGATTCTGGAAAGATACAGCTTAATTAAGTGGACATGGTAAAAAGCCATCCTAGATCATGATCTTCCCAAAGAGGTGCTGCATGTCTTAATCATTTTCATCACACCTAGAAGTGCATAAACTTGTCTCTGGAATATAGTAGGAACTTGTGAAAGTTTTAAAAAATCAGCCCCTAAATTCTGTGGCATGCATCAGGGCCTATGTTCCCTCCACTTGGATCTGGGATCTGTTACTGACAGAGTATGACAGAAGTAACACTCTATCAGTTTCTGGGTCAGGGCCTAAGGAAAAGGCACCTCTCACTTCTTTCTTCTTGGAACACATGCTTTATAGCCACGCCATCATCAGGATGCTCAAGTTAGATGTTGAGGCCATGCACAAGGGATCCAGCTATCGGCTCCAGCTCAGCTAATGGCCAACATCGATGCCTGCACATGTGACTAGAGAGGTCTTTGCAATAACTTGAACATAGCAAGTAACTACAGCCAGCAGAAAAATTTAAAACTGCCTAGGTAGAGCCAGAAGGAGCTAATCATAATCCTAAAAGATACAATCCTGAACACTATAATCCCAAACGTTGAAATCCTGAAAGATCAAAATCTCAAAGTATAAAATCCCAGAAATAATAATCCCTAAAGATCAAAATCTTAAAAGTATGATTCTGGAAAAAATAATTTAAAAAATTCTTTAAAATATATTTGCTTACATTTTTTAAAGGGGATTTATTTGAGAAACATCGAAAACATGACAGAATATTTCATAGGCCACTTCACAAAATAAAATAAACAATGATAACATATATATGTTTTGAAGCCAACATGCTAGTTAGCTAGTGACAGTGGCAAGGATATAACAGTCATGAGCAGATAAACCTATTCATAAAGAGATAGTCAAAAAAGAAAATGTTTAAATGCATATCACTATGGTTGGTATTGGGTGCACTCAAATTTATAACTGTGATCATCTGAAATACCCATGACAAATTATGTCTTTTGATAAGATCAATCAAACCTGCGATGGATCCCTGATGCATATGCAGTCACCCAAAGAATCAAGATCTTGGGAAATTTTATGTTTCACAAATGTAGATGTATGAAATGACATCTCTTCATCTACTGAGGGAGATTCAACTTTTTATGTACATGCATAAGGTTTACACACAAAGTCAATGTTGTGATAATACACTTTTTGTGGAGTCATAGTTCCAAAAAAATACATAAAATGAATTAGAACTCTTTAAAAGTCTCTACATAATTTATATCTCCTACTGGAAATGATGCAAAGACGAAATACACAGCATAGCAAATTGCTTTACCAGATCTCCAGATATTCCTTAATCCAATCAAGTTGACACTGAAAATTAAGTTCACAAGTCTACCACTTGTCCATTTAGCACTTAAATGCATCTCTTCAAACCATACTTACTTTCTAAATAAAGAAAACAACAAGGTAATAATCCCACTGAACATGATGCAATTATGCTGTGACTGTGAGTTTTAGGATTTTAGATGTCAGGGATTCGGAGCTTTGGGGTTTCAACATCTGAGACTGTGGCACTGGGGATTGTGTCTTTCAGGATGATGATCCTAACACAAGCCCATTCAATATACAGAATTGTGAGAGATAAGAATAACATTCTACTTGTTTTTCAGGCCACTAATTTTGGGGTCATTTGTTATTAAGGTACTTGGAATAGATTATAATACCAAAAGTGGAGTGCTGCAACAGTTTTTAAAAAAATAGCATTGGCTTTAGAATGGATCAAACAATTGGAAGAAGCTGGAAGGACCTCAAGGAGACTATTAGTAAAAGCCTAAAATATTTCAAGAAGGCTGTCAGGCTTACTTTCCCAAAGGAAAGTAAGGATGATGTTTCTGGAAGCAATAGGAAAGAAAGTGCATGTGCTAACAGAGAGTCTGACGGCACTGACACCTGTGGTAAAGTCTCCATTAGGAAATGCAACTGATAAGCTCAAAGATCTAGCTAAGAAGATTTCCAGCCAGTGTGCTGATAAAATGTTAAATATAAAGAATTCTGGGCTTGCTGAATTTTGAATTAAAGCTGTTTCTCATTCTTAGCCTCTCCAGACAGCAAATGATTCTAAAAGTAAAAATGGCCCTGGTCAAAGATCAAATACAGGGTAGGATGTTCTATGACCTGAGGATAATTTAAGCAGTGTCTCATAAAAACCTTCAAGGAAATAAAAATCCTCTAAGGATCTTAAGGTGACAGCTTCCAGATCTGCTCCATTAAACAATAGGACTTCTAAAAATTTTAAGGCCACTTTCTAACAGCAGCTTCACAAGAAACCCAAGGTAGAGAAAAGAAGGATTTTTCTAAAAGATAATTGTGATTTTGCCTATTCTAATCAAGTGAAGCAACATGAGTCATTAAAAATGCACAAAGGTTTTAAAATAAATTTCTAGTAGAAGCACCACCTGCTTGGATAAAAGGAAGTAGTGGTAGTACAAAATTTAAAAATGTGTTAGGAAACAGGCTGGGAAGTCTAATTAGTTGCAAAGTCAATTTCCTCATGGAAAAGGATGAATGGCTCATAGGAAGGAACTACAGAGCTAAAGTCTAGGAGAATCACTCTTAGAGTGGAACAAAGAGCCCTACTGAACATGTGTGTGGCTGGATTTCAGAATTGCTATGGACCAGAAACTGTGCCTTTTGTTTCCTCACTTTTTTGAAGAAAGTGGCAGTAGATGTTATTCTGAACCTATTCCACCATTGCATGTTGTGTGTGTGGGAAGGGACAAGGCAAAGAGTGGACAAATAGTTGTCTTTGGTTTATAAATCTTTAGATTGAGAGAAACCAGAAAGCAAGGGTCTGTACTTTAAGGACCATAGCTAAGAAGCTAATTTAAATAAAACTATTTGGACCTTGAGGCTGAGTCTATTGCTATTGTGCTATACAATTCTTGGGAGATTTTGGGAATGAGTATATTTTGCATTTTGGAGTGATGTTCACAACTTGAAGTTGGTGGCTAGACCGTGGTGGTTTAAATAAAAGACAACCCTGACATTTTTTGATATTCTTCCCATTGAGAGATGGGATCTGTGTCCCTTTCCTTTGAATCTGGGCTCTGTGACTGCTCTTCTAATAGATTACAGCAAAAGGGACACTCAGGAAAGTTTTTATTAGCAATCATATTTTGTGGAGTGTTTAGATATTTGAAGTATTGTCCTGGTGAGGGAAATCAAATACTCAAAATTCAAGTAATTTTTTTTTTCTAGAACACAGAATTATAAGTTACTTTCCTTAATTTCCTATTCTAGTTCATTTCCTACCATATCATTAACAGGCAGTGCTAATCACAAAATAACACACTGATTAAGAATTTTTTCTGTTTTTCATCATGCAAATATAGACTGGTCCTCCTTTTTTTTTTTTTTTCTTGAGACAGAGTCTCGCTTTGTTGCCTGGGCTAGAGTGAGTGCCGTGGCGTCAGCCTAGCTCACAGCAACCCCAGACTCCTGGGCTTAAGTGATCCTACTGCCTCAGCCTCCCTCCCGAGTAGCTGGGACTACAGGCATGCGCCACCATGCCCAGCTAATTTTTTCTATATATATGTTTTTAGTTGGCCAGATAATTTCTTTCTATTTTTAGTAGAGACGAAGTCTCACTCTTGCTCAGGCTAGTGGTCCTCCTTCTGAATGAAAGCCCTAACATTCATTACATGCTTGTTGAACCTAATGCAGATTTTCTAAAGGACACAGAAAAAATAACAACCAGGACAGGTTTCAGGGTCACATTTAAATAAGATTTTTTTAAAAGCTGGGTTCCTAAAATGCACTTTCCATGCACTAAGAAATAAACAGAATATGAGGGAACCACTGGATTTGATGGCAAACCATTTAAATATATACATAACATTTTTTTCTTTTTAATGTAAATTAATCCATGACAATAAATGCTCATTTTTGCTTTCTCTTTTCCCAGCAAGTGGCACTTACAATAAGCTCTCTCTCTCCAGGACTCAGTCTTCTAGTTAAGGATCAAGGTTAACAAACGTGAAACAGCTTCATACAGTACCATGCACAGGAAGGAAAATTGGACTCAGAATTAGGGAATTTTTGTTCTAGATCAGGTGTTGGCAAACTTTTTTCTGTGAAGAGTCAGACAGTAAAGACTTTAGGTTTTGCAAGCCATACGGTCTCTGTGGCAACTCTTTAGCTCTGCTGTTGTAGCATGAAAACAACCACAGACAACTGATAAACGAATAAGTGAGGCTGCGTTCCATGAAAATTTTATGTACGAAAGCAGGTGGCTGACTGGATCAAGCTACTGGTTGTAGTTTGCTGACTCCTGTTCTAGACCTTACCTTGCCATTGGTTCATTGCATATTCCAAGGATAAATCATGTGGCAGCTCTGAGCTCTGTCTTCCTTCTCTGTAAAACGAGGATAATAACAGCAACCTCCCAGACGTTACCAGTATAAGGAGAAACTAAAGAAGATACTTGTGGACTTTTTTGGAAATAGCTGTGTTCTAGACATGTTAAGTTAGTTGCCATTCTTATATACTTTTCCCAGTCTCCTGGCTTTGTTCCCTTAGCTTTCTTGTACCTTTCTTGTAAAATAGGAATTTTCAGTTATTCCTTTTCATTTTGGGTTGGTGAGACATTTTAGAGGGCTCCTTCAGGCTCTCTTGGCCTTGACATCCTACACAGTCATCTTCATTCCATGGCTTATGGCATGCTACTTCATCAGCTGTCCTTCCCTGACCCTGTTATCTAAATTAGCTGTCACCACCGTCTTTGTTAAACCTTGCTTCATTTTCTTTACAGCACGTATCACAGAAATTATCTTGTTTTTTTATACCTTGGCCTGATAATTATCTGTCAGCCCCATTATGATGGCAATTTAATTATTTTCTGATTTGTTCAGTAGTATTTCCTAAAGATTTAGGAATGTAGTTGCCCTATATTATAAGTTCAATATATATTTGTTGAATAAATTAAGTGAATGAAATGCACACGATTGTGTCATCCTACGTGCAAAAGTAGAAGTTCTGCTGTGTATCTGGCCTGGTCGTTCTGGTTTCTAAAGTCTGGATCAGAGATTTTACTTTTAGATTACTAAACAGAGTACAGATGTCTACTACAATAGTTAAGATTCTATGATGACATTGATGGAGATTAATTTAGAATGCCTTAAATATTGAATGAGAACTATGTACTGTGCATTTAACTTGAGTGTACTCACGTACTAGGGCCCTTCATTACACTGTTTACAGAAAATGTCCCATTTTTGCCTATTTCCTAATTGTAGTTCTCTTTAATAAGAATGTGCTTTGTCAGCTGCATATCTGCAGAGAGTCCACCAATATGGTCTTTTCCAAATGCCTCATATCCTATAGCTGTCAGTTGCTGTGTTTGTGTGTCTCTCTGTCTGGGCCTTGATTATCTTTGAGAATGGGAGTGAGGTTCAAGGGCCACTCTTTTTATTGAACATGCACTTGCCAAATGGAGTTTAAGTTAAAAACAGATTGCCTTTTGCAGACAAACATAGATACCTTTGCACGGTGTTACGCTCTCACTCGCTTACACTGCCCAAAGCCAATCAGGATTTTATTCAGAATCCATTTCAGCACCAGTAATATGTAGGCACAAAAGCCTCAGCATTCATTACGTGCTTACTGAACCTAAGACAGGTTTCTGAAGGACACAGAAGAATAGCGACAAGGCCAGGTTGCAGGGTCACCTTTAAATAAGATTTTTTTTTTTAAAGTTGGATTCCTAAAGGCTAACGAGGTGCAGATCTTCACAAAAGATGGAGAAAATCCCCTTTGTGCCTTTTCCATCCTTAAATCTTGATGAACCGGTGCAAAGTCAAATGCTTAGGGTTTTCTTACTTAATAAGACTGTGGTGGGGAGGCAACAGCTTTAACATAGATTATACTTGAGTTCCACATAGAAAATTTATAAAAAATTGTTTTATATATGTGCTTGCCATTTTTTTCCCCTCCGCTCTGTTCCTAATTTAATCTGGCAGCACTTTATGAAGGTGTGGTACGAGATAAAGCGTGAGGCTGTTGGGGCTGGCTTGCCAAGTGATTTGAAAGGCTTCTGAAGGATTTTGAATGCCGTCTTCAAGGTAACTGGTAGCCACTGACAGGTTTTAGGCAGTAAATTACTTCATCAAATTTACAATTTAAAAGCTACCTCTGGCTACAATGTGGGAGGTAAATTGGAGTATGCTGAGAATAAAAGCAAGGAGAAGATTTGGGAGCCTGCTGCCACTGTCTATGAGAATCACAGCATCTCTGAAATAGGAACAGGGATCCTAGGGGGTGGGATTCAGTTCTGGGGAAACCTCTTCTCAACGGTGGCCTTTGAATAGAGTCTGATGCCTGTCTTGGTTTATTAGTATGTCCCTGACTTCCACCCCTACCACCCTAAGACGGGGAGGCATACACAAAACTTAAACTGATCATAATCTAATTCTGAAATCACAAAAAGGAAAATCACCTTGAGTCTTAGTTTGGCCAGAGGAAGCTCAGTTCAGATGTTTGCTGGCTCTTTCTTTAAGGGACACACACACACACACACACATACACACAAAGTCTTTCAACCTCCAAGTCCCTGTACGTTGTAAGCTAATTATGGAACCTGCTGGAGTGATCACCACGGTTGAGTCACCCACTGCTGCCAGTTCCTAGAATGGACTCTGCCCTCCTGGGGTGCTGCACCTCCTCTTCCCTAACACTCCTTGGAAGTGTGCGATAGAATGTGATGAGGGTGGGGCAGGAAGCTGAGTCAAATATCTCAAGGAAACTGAAACACAGATACAATTTATAAACCTGAGGATTCAGGTCTTAGATGGGGTTGGGCTGTGCTATCTAAAGTGGGAAGTGTTGAGTCACTCAACTTTGAATAATGACTGGCGGCTCATCCCCCAGGATGCTGCTTTCAGTTACAACCAAGGGCTTTGAATCTCAGATTTCTAGACACCCAGGTCTTGCATAATACACCTGTTTGATTTATATGATTCAACTATGCATGCTGGCAAATAATGACATTATAATAATGATGATGTTGGTAATAACAATAATGAAAGAGGGAGAGAGATAGAACATGACAATGAGCAGAGTGCAGGTAATTCCACTCCCCCATTTCTCTGTTCCTCTGAATATGTTCCTGATAGAGTGTGACAAACGAGAAAGAAATATGCTATTGCTTCAGTTAAGTCTGATTCTTACAAAAAATATTCACTTTCTTTTCTGCAACACATTCCTTAGAAGGAAACCAACAATGTGTTAAATGTATAGGAAATAATAGTATTTACCTTACACTTTGCACCTTCCCAATGGGTGATTTGAACATATATAATTTTAAGTGTTGACTTCAGAATCTACCATTATTAAGGCCAGTCTTTTACATATCTGCTACAGACTTTCGGGGTCCCGTTCATTTTTAGTATTGCAATTGATTGTCATGAGCTCTGAATTGGAGCAGATAATATTATTTCCATTTTGCAGGTGTGAACCCTGAAACTCAGATAAGGAAATTGTTAACTAATTAATAATTATCAGAACTATTGATGAGTGTTTCATGGAAGTATCTTTCACTCCCTGTCTGATGTTCTTCTCCTGAATCTTGCTTTACAGCCCTGGAGGTTTCACCCTCCATTTGAATAGATTATGTTTAGGTTCATATATTCCAGGGCATGTTGGCCCTAGGAACACCAGTCCATAGAGCCCCCATCCACTGACTTTTACTAAGTTGTCTATTTAAGGTTCTCAGTCAGAAGCCTAAGTCCTTATTTCAGAAATAAACTACATGAAATCAAAGTCAGAAAGGGTTAGTAAGAAGAGCCCAAATTCAGGCCATCTAAGAAAACTGTGGTCTTGACCTGGCTCTTCCTATGATTAGTTTATGTAATCCTGGGAAACTCATATGCCTCTGTTTCCTCACTATCACATGGAGAAATAATGTCCCCTAGCCTTGCAAACAAATGTGTGCGATTTTTAAATGAGATAGCATGCCTGAGACTGTTTTGTAAATGCAAGGTGTTCGATGTGGAAAATCTATGCACTTGTAAGGAAGAAGTTATCCTGAGCCCACTTCGGCTCAGAACTTACCCCTGGCTCAGGACCTTGCTAATCATTCATTCATTTATCCCTCCATTCCTCACGTACTTAATGAAAACCTATTCTGTAAAGAATTGATATATGGCAATGAAAAACAAAGTTTCTGCCTTAAAAGTTATGATCTAGCTGGAGAGTAGGCCCGCAAATAAGCTACTTAAAAATGAGTTACTATGTGTGTCTATAGTTGGGTGTGGGTGTGGGTGTGGGTACATGAATTTGCTAAGGACAAACCTTGATGACCTGGTGGGACATAGCTAATCAGATCGGCAAGGCTTTCTAGAGAAGGCCACCTTTCCATGGAATCTGTAGGACAAACAGAATAGTCCAGATAAAGCAGAAAGGAAATGAATCCCAGTAGAAAATAATTCCTGCCACCTTATTTACAAGTAGTGATGATTCTGAGCAGTAGGTTGGATTTTCTGTGCACTAGGCCCTTGAATCCCCACAAGCTTCCTGGTAAGTAGATATTGTATCCACTCCTTTTAGGAACCAGAACAGAAGCACATTCAGTTAAAATAACTTTACTGGATTACTCAGATGTGAATGGCTGGGATTTATAACCAGGTGTTTATGAAGTCTAAGGCCATTGTATTAACCACTATGATTCAAAACCCCCAAGCGGAGACTCTAATAATGTCTGATCTAGAATCACACAGAAAGTGGTTAAGCTGGAAATCACACCCAGTTCTGTATGGTTCCAAACCTTATTCCTTCATTTTTCTGCTGTTCTGGAAACACATGTGCAAATGCTAGAATTTGAGAACAATCCTTTTTGGAGACGAGAATCATTCTGTTAGTTTGCTGGCATTCCCATGACAAAGTACCACAGAAAAGGTAGCTTAAACAACAGAAATGTATTGCTTCACAGTTCCAGAAGCCAGAAGTTCCAGATCGAGGTGTCACTAGGATTGGCTCATTCTGAGGGGCATGAGGGAAAATCAGTTCCTTGCCTCTCTACCTTTTGGTGGTTTGCTGGCAGTATTTGTTGTTCTTTACCTTGCAAGAGGCATCACCCAGATCTCTGCCTTCATCTTCACATGGTATTCTCCCTGTGTGGGTATCTCTGTGTCTAAATTTCCCAGTATGATACTATCATCTGTATTAGGGGTCTAGTGTACTCCAGTCTGACCTCATCTTAACTAAATATATCTGCAATGACCCTGTTTCCAAATACAGCTACATTATGAGACATTGAGTATTAGGACATCAACATATGAATTTGGGGGACACAGTTTGACCTCTATTGGTCGCCATTCATTGTTAAGGCATCTAATTCACATGGAGAAGTTGCAGGAAAGTCAGGCTGAGAGACAAATGGGGGCGTTGGTTCTGTACAGGAGGGTAAACAAAACTTTCTCTCTGCAAAGAGAAAAATCAGGCTGCAAGTCCTGGGCTGCTGCAGCTTCCATTAAAGCAGGAGTGCTACCTTTAAGCATAGAACAGCCTTGTTTACTCCCCTTCATAGCATCCACGAGAACACAAGCAGGAGAACTTGACTGACAGTGATTATGCATAATTGACGAAGCAAGGATCTGGCTGATAGCTTGCGCTCCCTCTGTGTAGAGGATCCTCACGGGGGCGCTGTTCCAGGATTTCACCTGCCAGCCCAACCCTGGCCACCTGTGTATCTTGAATCATTCATTAGCAGGTGTCCTCATCTCAACTTGCAAAACAGAGTGTCTTAAGCAAGTAAGAACTCTCTCTGGAGAAGTGACATGATGCCTCCAGTAAAGCTGTGTGAGAGACAATGATGAGGTTCAGGCTTTGGGGCAAAGAAAATTAATGAGCTTCAGTTGGAGTGACACCCCGGCTTTCTATTGTCAGGACATCACCCCATATTACCCCTCATCTTCTGTCTCCCACAGAAGGCCTCGCCTGCAAGCTGGATTTGAGTCACTATCATTATCCTTGGAACAGAGTTCCTCACAGTTCTCTTTTGCAGACGGTTACATACTAGGATTAATTTTAGATATCACCAACTTGCAGTTTATTTTGGGTTCTAGAAGTTTACATTTAGGTCTCCTAAAACGCACAACCTGCAGGAGTATGCGGGGTGTGTGTGTGTGTGTGTGTGTGTGTGTGTGTGTGTGTGTGTGTGAAACTCATCGACTTTCTTTAATAACTCTGAATATGAGTTATTTCAGAATATTTTCAATGGATTGCTAATTTTGTGCCAAAATGAAAATGAAATTTTAAAGCAAAAGAACTTACAGAGGAATTTCAGAGCTCTTTTGCTTTTCACCACATTCTTTCTGCTTGTGATTTTTCAATTGTGATTTTTTTTTTTACCACATATATACATTATTGTGTGTGTGTGTGTGTGTGTGTGTGGCCACATTTTAATTTCTAAAGCTTTATATTTGGTCATCATAAAAAACAGCATTGATTGAGCATGCTATGTCCTAGTCTTCATAACCATGTTGTAGGTTAGCTCAGTTTCTTAGAAATTAGAAATCAGAGGCTCAGAGAGATGAGTTAACTTGCCAACAGGCTGCATAGCACGAGAGTTTCACAGTGAGTTTCACATTGAGATAGTGTTGGTTGTTTCAAGGCTTGTACTGTTTCCATTACCCACTGTACAGGTAGGCACAGTTTGCCATACGTACTCCATGATGGGGACTCCCAAATGACACTGGTGTGCCGTAGTGTGGAGTTGAGTGAACCTATTTGATGGGAAGAATCTTCAGTGCAGTGGAGAAGGTCAAAATACAGACTCCCCAGCCCTGCTCAACCAAATTATAATCTTTGGGGGAGAGGCCTGGTAATGCAAATTTTCTGAACACACCCCGCAAGACTGTGATGATTGACCAAGGATGTGATACACAGACACAACAGGGCAATCATTAGACTTGCCTTTCATGCGTGCCTGGGCTTTTCTTTTGGCTCCAGCTCTGTCATTGGCTGGGTTTTTGTTTGTTTGTTTATTTGTTTTGTTTTGTTTTCAGCAATACAGTTAATCTCTCTGGTTCTTAAGTCTACATTTGTAAAATAAGGACAAAAATCATTTCATTGTGTGGATAACATAATATCAAATGTCTGAAAGCACTTTACAACCTATAATAAAGTATAAATGACAGCTATTAGTATTCCTGAACAGCCTTAGAGTGAACTTTTGCCTATTGAATCACATTTTTTTCCTCCAATGAGTTCCACCACTTCAATGAAGTGTTCAAAAGGGGGGAAAATCTTGGCTTTAACGTGGAATAAGAATAACATTTAAGAATGGCTTAATACTGGATTCAAAAAGGATTTATTTGTTATGGTTCCATAGTTTATGTGCTTGCCATTTTCCTTCAATACTTTAGCAAAGAATTAATCACATTCAAAATCAATCCACTTGCACTTTGCACACATTTTAAATATCCATCAAAACAAATAGAACTAAGTCAACAAATATTTTTCTTAACACTGCTACTGACCACAGTTTCATTAGCAATAGTCACATTTAACCTTCAAACGGCAAGCCCAGGGTCTCCTAATTCCTGAGTCAATCTTGGCAAAGCCTGACATTATAGTAGGAACCTTGGCTAGACGGGATCCAGAATTGATTATCTGTCCAAACCTGGAGATGTGATATTAATTTTCATGGTATGACTCCAAATGCACAGAAGTAAGCTTCTCTGTCTACTTTCTGAGCCCACCTCCCTACTGGCCTCCAAATGTTCTTGGGTTTCCTGATTTATCTTTCAAATTTTGCCTGAATATAAATTTCTTGGATATAGCTCAGACCTCCAATCTAGCTCTCATCACCCCATTTCTCTGAAGCATAATGACATTTCTTTAACCCCTGGCATCCCCTTGGGTGAAATCCTTTTCCAAATTAGACAGCCCGTCTTGAATAAGAACCAGCCTTATCTCCAAGACCAGATTTCTCAGACACTCTCTCTTTCCAAATTCTCCTGGGCTACATTATGCCTTGGATCCCATCTCTTCCCATTTACTCAAGTTCATGGCTTCAGCAATTCTTCCCTCTCCTATGTCATCACTGTTTGTCCTTTTGATTAGAATATTCCCATCACATACCAATATGTAGTATTATCATAAAACAACGGGACAAATCTTTGATTTCCTGGGTCTTCTGGCTACAGTCCCATTTTACTGTGTCTGTTTATAGTAAAGCATTTAAAAAGTGTTTTCTTTAGTCACTCTTCGTGTTTGCTTCTCCTTTTTTCTTGAGCCTATTATCCTACCAAATCACAAAATATTCTTGGTATTCTCTACCCAATGCCCTCTCTATTACTAAGTCCAGTGGCTAATAGTCAGTCCTCTCCTAGATGCCCTATCAGTAGGATAGCACAGTGATTCATCTCACAGTAAACTATTTTCTTTATTTAGTTCTCAGGATACCACTACCCATGCCATATTAATGAACAATTTTTGCTCCAGCACTATTTATTGAAAAGATGAACAATTCTCCACAAAATTGTCTTACATTTATTGAAAATAAATTGACCATGTATAAGTAGATACATTTCAATTCCATTGATCATGTGTCTATCCTTTAACCCAGAGCTCAGCAAAATCTGGCCAATTGCCCCTTCTTATATGATCCATAAATTAAGTTTTTTACACTTTTAAATGATAAAAAATCAAAAGAAGAATAATTTTCATGACAGTTGAAAATTGTGTGAAATTCAAATTTTAGTTTCCATAAGTTTTATTTGAATATAGCCATGCTTATTTGTGTATAGTACTGCTTATGGCTGCTTTCACACTAAATGACACAACAGGTGTGACAGAGGACCTATGGCCCACAGAGCCTAAAATATTTACTCTCTGGCATGTAATAAAACATTTGCCAACCCCTGCTTTAACTCGTACTACACAGTATTGATTACTAGAACATTACAGGAAGTTTTGAAATCAGGGAGTGTGAGTTCTCCAATTTTGTTCATTGTTAGAATTGTTTTGACTATTTTAGCTACTTTAATTTTTCATACAAATTTTAAAATTAGTTTGTCAACTGAAAAAAAAAATACCTGTTGGGACTTTGATTTGATTGTATTGAATCTGTAGATCAATTTGGACAGAATTGACATCTGAACAATATTGAGTCTTCCAACTCATAATCAAGGTATATTTCTCTATTTTCTTAGATGTACTTTGGTTACTTTCATCAACATTTGTACTTCTCAGCATATAAATCTTACATATATTTTGACATGTTTTTACCTAATAAGAACTTCTGATTCAAAGCTATTGTAAACAGTACTGTTTGTAAATTTCTATTTCCATTTGTTCACTGGTAATATAGTGAAATGCAATTGATTTTTCTATATTAATTTTGTATCCTATGACCTTACTAAAATCATTTATTACTTCCAACAGGTTTTTGTATATTCTTTGTGTGTGTGTGTGTGTGTGTGTGTGTGTGTGTGTGTCTTCTAGGTATCTTTTTTAAATTTTTCTTTATTTCAGCATATTATGGGGGTATAAATGTTTAGATTACATATATTGTCTTTTCCTCACCCAAGTCAGAGCTTCCATTGTGTCCATCCCCAACATGGTGCACAATGCACCCATTAAGTGTGTATATACCCATCCTCTCCTCCCCCTCCCACCTACCTAACACCCGATGAATGTTATTACTATATGTACACTTAAGTGTTGATCAGTTAATTCCAATTTGATGGTGAGTACATGAGGTGCTTATTTTTCTATTCTTGTGATACTATGGAATTCTACTCAGCCACAAAAAATGATAGTGATCTAACACCTCTTGTATTATCCTGGTTTTTGTATATTCTTTGGGATTTTTTTCTTTTTATGTTGACAACCATCTTGTCTGCAAAGAGAGATAGGTTTATTTATACCTTTCCAATTGGCATGGCTTTTCTTTTCTTTCTTTGAATGATTGCATTTGGTAAAAACACCAGTAGGATGTTCAAAAGGAATTGAGAAACCAGACATCCTCACCCTGTTTCAGTCTTAAGAGGAAAGCATTCAGTCTTTTATCATTTAGAATCACGTTAGCTAGAGGGTTTTTGTAGGTACTCTACCAGATTTGGCAAAGTTTGCTTTAATATCTAGTTTGCTGGAAGTTTTTAACATAAATGGATGTTGAATTTTATGAAGTGCTTTGTCTGCATTTCTTGAGATAATCATATTTTTATATTTAGTAAATTAATATGGCAAATTACATTGATTTGTTATCAAGTGTTGAACCAAACTTACGTTTCTGAGGAAAACCAATTCAGTCATAATATACTATTCTTTGTATATATTGCTGGATTTGATTTGATAGCATTTTTTTGAGGGCTTTTGCATACTGTAAGGGACAGTGGCCTGTTTTATTTAGAGTTCTTTAGAGAAACACACTATTTTAATTTAGGATCCTTAAAATGGAGAACATCCCTTCAATAATTAGAAGAGACACAGATTGAAATAAAGATTTTATTAGTTATAGGCCAAGGGGGTCCACGGCACACATAGAGGTTACATGGAGATCAAGCGAGCATGTGAGGAGTGGGGTTGGCTTATAGGAAAAAGCTTCTGTTGGAATCCAGGGCATTACCTGAGGAGCCCTAATTGGTAAGTTTAAAGTAAGCATGTAAAAGTTCCAGGGGGCCACATGATGACTGAGAGGTGGTCACTGAGGCATATCTACAAAGGCCATGCAGAGTGTGGGGCTTAGTGGGACCATTCACAGAGGCTGTATAGGGAAGTGGTCACCAGCAGGCAGATATCAGGATTGACTGCAATGAGGGACCAGGAGGAGATATTGAACTAAAAATCATGTCAAGGGTGACTATGCCCTGCTTCTGTATAAGACAGTTAAACTGATATTCCAAATTCATGCCAAGACAACACAAAATTATCAAAATTTATTATAAGAACCAATAGTATATAGATGAATAGAGAGATCAGAAGATTTATTATAGGAGTTGGCTCATATTGGCCAAGACATCCCACCATATGCCTTCTCAAGGTGGAGAACCAGGAAAGCCTGGCTTCCATAACTCAATCTGAGGCTGAAGGTCTGAGAACCCCCTGAGACAGTAGGGTACTCCTGACATCTCAGAGTCTGTAGGCTGCAGAACGAGGAGCTCCAATGTCTAAGTGCAGGAAAAGATGGATGCCTTAGCTCAACAAAAGAGAATGGATTCCCCCCTCCTCTGCCTTTTTTTTTTTATTCAGGTCCTCATGGGATTGGATGATACCCACTCAGATTAGTGAAAGCAGATATTCTTTACTCAGTCTACTTATTCAAAAGCTAATCTCAATTAGCCTTAGAACACTTCCACCAATACCTAAGAAATAATGTTTCCCAGCTATCTGGGCATTCATTAGCTCAGTCAAGTTGACACATAAAATTAACTGTAATATCTACCGTATTTTTTATTTTTTATATATCTTTGTCTGGTTTTGGTTATAGGGTAGTGCTGGCTTTATTAAGTTTACTCATCTGGTTTCTGGATGAATTGTAACAGAAGTAATATTTATTCTTTAAATATTTTATAGATTTGTCATTGAAGCCACTTGGGAAATGGGAACAAAAAAATAGAGAAAGACAAAGAAAGAAAAGAAAGAAAGAAATAGAAAGAAAGAAAGGAAGGAAGGAAGGAAAGAAAGAGAGAGAAAAGAAAGAAAAGAAAAAAAAGTGAGTCTACTTGTCATAGAGCCCAAGTCAAAATAACTTCAGAACTGGAAATTTCCCATAATGCATACATATACCAAAACATCATGCTTTACACCATAAGTATATACAATTTCATAGTTGCCAATGAAAAGAATAAATAAATAAAAGCCAAAGAAAAGAGAAAATGTATACCTTGATTGGCCTGTCAGAGCCTTTTTGCCCAGGTTTGAAATTACTGGCATGGTAGTGAATACACTGAATGGCTTTGGCACAGGAAACATATTCCTCCCAGTAAATGAGCCACTCTCACTTGAAATACTAAAAAAAGAAATTTCCCTTCCCAGAAAATAGGGCATAGTACCTAGAGGAAGGGTGAGTGGATGCTGAGAGGCACAAACAGAAGTTCCCATAAATTACCAGCTTTATTTTCTCTCAAATCTGTATAACTGGTGGCCAGTGTGTAGAAGTCACAGGGAGGCAGGGAAGTCTCTTCTCGTAAGTAGAAGAAAGAACTTGATAGCAATCAGAATACTCCAAGAATGGAATAGATTCCTTTAAAAATAGGTGAGCTCTTCATCCCTAACAACACTGATATAAAAGATTGATGATTGCCTTCAGAGATATAATGGATTCAATCAGAGGAAAAACATATTTTCATGTCTACTAGACTCCACAACAACCCATAATTTCTATGATTCTGTGTTTCAAAGGTATCCCAAGTCAGTATAAGATTACTCTATAAAGGAATTATCTAGCCAAAAATTTTTGTAGATATTCAGAGACAAGGCTATTTTAGAGCAGGTTTGGTGGAGAATGATTTTGGAAATATAATTCATTCTGGGTTTGGGAATTAGTATGGACTTTGTAAGCAGAAACAAATGGGGCATAAGGAAGGAGCATTGAGCATATATCAATAGACGACTAGAAATTGCCCAGTACTTAACACAAAATTTGACATTTGGGGAAAATAAATAAAACTGATTGGCCAAGAATGGTAGCTTTGTATAGGAACCAAATTATTGGGAGAAAAAATATCCTGATACTAAATTGGAGAAGGCCTTGGATGGCATGCTAATTGATATCTTTAAATGTTTCAGTTCTCTATGGGGAAATATAAAGGAAGGTAGATGCATGAAAATAATATTTCAGAGGAAATATTTTGACTGTCCCATTATGTGTCCAAGTATCTCTTAATGTATTGGTCTAGCACTGTTTTGTGTTCATTGTATTCAAGTTTCAGAAACAACTATTCCCTCTGCAATAACACCCAAGACATTTTGAAATAAGAAGTATGGTTTTAGTCTCCATTTTTTCTTCTTTTTTTTGAGACAGGGTCTTGCCCTGTCCCTTGGGCTAGAGTTCAGTGCTGTCATCATAGCTCACTGCAACCTCAAACTCCTGGGCTCAGGTGATCCTCCTGCCTCAGCCTCCCCAGTATCTGGGACTAGAGGTGGATACCATATTCTACTTTTAAAGTCTATACTTATCTAGAATCCACATTTACTTTCATTTTTAGTTCTTCTTTTTCATTCTCACATCCATCTTTGAAATTTTTGTTTATTGTTCTTCTCTGGCAATTAAATGATGGGGAAAAATTCTGTGGGGATGTGATAGCTAAACCTTGAATTTCATAAACAGAAATCTTTGTTACTTTGTGACTCAGCAAATAGGTATCATAATAATCCATTGAGTCAGTTACTTTTACCTTTATTACAAACTTTTTTTCTCTAATGCCCACAAACAAATGATTTTTATGTAAATTTATTGACAAAGAAGTTCAGTCTATATAGCTTTGTATGAGTTGTCCAATTTTTTTTCATAATTTCTCCTTGGATTTTCAATAAGTTTTATATTTACAAAGATAAATTGAGTTATTTGAAAAAAAATCTTAAAAGAAAAATATTTTGAGTGGTAATTAGATGAATTGGATTCAATTGTGCCACTAACTAGCTAAACGACCTTGGGAAAATCTTCTACCCACTGTGACTCAAGTTGCTTCTTCTGTCATATGAGAGAATGAATTAAAATAAACAACAGTAAGAGCTTATTTTTATGCTCAGTGTATCTCATGATATTCACCCAGGTAAGAGTTATTAAGGGGTTAAAAGCTTCGAGATATTAAAATTAACTTTGGTTGTGTAGAATTTTAGATGTCCACTATAGGTTTTTAGTAAGTCCTCACTAAAATGTAAGAGTGAGATCTGGATAGAATACAAAGAGAAATAATAGGATATGTTAAATGTCTTATTCCATTGTCTTCTCTGATAAAATTAGTGTCAAAAAGTTCGATTGATGCTTAATATTCTTTCCTTTGTAAGTGACTTTTTTTAAAGCATGGATGCTAAAAGATTCTTCTTTTCTTTGAAAGTATTTACATTATAACATCCCTTGTTATTGGCTATACAGGGTCAAATTTACCAGGTATGTGGTGTGCTCTTAATGTAGTACCAAGTCAATTTTTATTTTATTTCAGGAAAATTTGTAAAATTATAATTTTGGAATTTATGTTGTATTCCTTTCATCTCCTTCCAAACCAAACACCTATTAAATATTTGTTAGATCTTTATCTTGTATAAATATAATGTTTTCCTTGAGTCTTATTTATTTCTAATGTTTATTGCTTTTTGGTTTTAACATTTTCCTCATTTCTTTCTTCTGTTTTATAAGACATGATACATGTTTGTTTAGTCACATGTTGCTTCTAGTTAAATATTCATTTATGAAATACTGTTTTTAAAAATTATTTAATGAGTTCTGTCACTTCTCTTTTCAAGTCTTCCTTTCTTTCAATCACATCATTTATGATCTTTTTCGACTTTTGATTCATGGTTTCTTTCAATCTTTCTCTGATTTTCTCAATTTCTTTAAATTGCTTAAAAATAGCTTGCAGATTTTTATCTGTTTTATAGACATGACTTCTGGCAAAATTCTATTTTCTGTGTATACTTTCTTCAGGTCTTTATAGTTTTTTCTTACAATTTCTTCGTATAGTATTTTTTTTTGCTTCTCATTTTTACATAAAATTAGTTTTTCTGTACTTCTGTAAGAAAGGTGGTGCGATCGGATAGTTGTTTTAGGGTTCACTGCTCTAGAGCTCTTTCTTGTGTTGTTATTGTTTTTATCTTGACGTAATTTTACAAATGGCTTTAAATTTTCTGATAGCTATCAATACTTTCAGAAAGAATATTTTTGAATATGCTCTCTTTGTTATCCCTATTCAGCTTGTTCTTTTCAATTTGTATTCTATCTTTAGTAGTTATTCCTCAACAAGTAGCTTTGCCCTTGAAGAGGGCTTCAGATCATTGGTTTAGAGTGTTCATAGGGCTCAGACGCACCAGTACCTTAGTGTAGTACCCTTACTTTGCCCATGAGTTGGAGTCCACGGCACCCAATCCCAGTTTGGGTTACACACTTTCCCATGCGTACCTTTGGTGACTCAGCAAAGTGCTGCCCAAATTCCTCTTCTTATTCTCCCAGCTGCTGGGAGCATTGCCAGAAGGCAATCTCCAGCTCTTAGCTTCACTGTGGGGATTGCCACAGTGAAAAAATCTGACTCACTCAAGTCATAAAGCCTGTGGGATTAGCCCACATTTATTAGCTAATCAATATGGAAATAGAATAATGTGCATAACCTTGCCCAATCTTGGGACCACTCCGAGGACCCATTCTAGCTCCAGAGCTCCCTGGGAGATTTGCTGACTCCATCTTTAGCACTGTTTCACAACTCAACTTATTCTGCCTGTTTGCTTCCTTCTACAGGTGTTGTTCCTAGGACCACTCTGTAAAAAAGCTCTCAATGTCTTCTTCCTATTAAATGCAAACTTTGACAATACCTGTGGCAATTTTGCATCTTTCTGTTTTGGAGCTTACAGATGCCCCATTTTTCTCCCTTCTACTTTCTACCACACAGATGCTGGTGTCACATGCATCTCACAACTGCTGGTGATTTGTTCCCACAAGCTTAAATTTCCGGGTTGTATTGGGATACTTAATCACCTGGTTTTATTGTATACATTGCAACTGTGTTTTTTTTTTTTTTTTTTGTGAGACAGAGTGTCACTTTATTGCCCTGGCTAGAGTGAGTGCCGTGGTGTCAGCCTAGCTCACAGCAACCTCAAACTCCTGGGCTTAAGCGATCCTACTGTACAATTGTATTTTGTTTCTGTATCCTAGTTTTTCTCTTTGGCTCTGAGGGCTCTGAGATGTACCCTCATTCTTGGCTCTGTTTTATTTCTTAATTATTGTTTTTATTTCTATTTTTTCATAGAAAACTGTCTTTTCACAGTTTTCTGGGAAAAGATAACAGCTTTTTACAATGTAGGCATTCAAGCAATATTCAATATAGAGCATGTTTTGCTCTTTGTTTTATTTGGGAAAAGAGTGAGTTGGATTCTAAGAGTTTCAAAAACTATGTTGCTTCCACTGCTATTTTTTCTCCAGCATTATTTCTCCCTGAAAAACACTTTTGTAAATATGTGCATAAAGAGAAGGATGAAAATGAGGTGGTGGCTTTAGGAAGAAGTAGAGTCAGAAAAGACATTCTAGGTTAAGGGATAGCCATTAACAGTATTCCTTATTTAACACTGGGTTTTGTGCTAAGGAGATATTGTAGAAAGATTACTGAATATACAATGCTAAAACCGGAGTTCAAGTCTTGGATTTGCTTGGTGACTCATGATCCCGAGTAAGCATCTAATCCCAATTAAATGTCAGTTTTGTTGTCTGTAAATTGCAAATCCTAATACCATTCCTGCCACATCACAGGAGCATTGTGAGGCTCAGAACGCAATATTTCACACTGAAGCTCTAAATAAACATGAAACAAGTTAGAAAAAGTTTTTCATATGAAAGTCATGTAGTATGTGCACAATTCAACATATAAAACCACTGATGAAATTGGTACAAAGCCAATAAGCCAAAAGAGACTAACTGGCATGCATTAATTCTAGTAACATAATTTCTGAAGTATTCCAAGTGGGATGAACAAAGATAGCTTGGACTTTCAGTTTCATCAGCACACCCTCCAAAATGTTCAAAGAAACCAAAACACAGTTGACTAATGCTATTGATTTCAGAATGCAAATATATTTGTTTTGGCACAGGGAAAAAAGATAAATGAAGAGTGAAAACAAAAGAGCCCATTTCTTCTGTAAATCTTTTAGTGATCTTTCAACAATGAGGACTTTTTCTCCTGAGGAGACAAGGCTCCTAGGAGGAAGTATGAAAAAGGAAAAATTAAAGGGAAAGAAAAATAACACGAAACTAAATAACCTTAGGGCTCTGAGATGTGCCCTCATTCTTGGCTCTGTTTTATTTCTTAATTATTGTTTTTATTTCTATTTGTTTCATAGAAAACTGTCTTTTCACAGTTTTCTGGGAAAAGACACAACTTTTTACAACGTAGGTGCTCAATCAATATTCAGTATAGAACATGTGGCTCCAAGCATTCTGGCATAGCAATTTTGCAAATTATTTTTGTAAAAAATAAGTCATTGTCAAGTAAACAGAGGCAGGATTTGGGAGCAAAATAGACAATTTTACTAAGAAATATTGGCAAAAATCATATACAAAAACTCTCAAAATCATGGAATTCGGCATTATAAAACCACGTATGATTTTTGGTCATTATTTGCACCTATTTAAGATTGAATCACCCCTTAATTGTGAATATTCATATACATAATCTGACCTCTAAACATTTTTTGATGCTAGAGGTATTATTTCTACTCCAGCAGGATCATTAATGCATAGCACAGTAGATATAAAGTAACAAGATGCCAGGGATAGCTAAGATGCCTGTAACTGAGAGTAAGGCATAAGGGTTGAAAATATAGAAACAACAGTATCTATGGGTGTTGGAAATATTATGCCTGTATGACATAAAGGGCAAAAGTGACTCTTCCCATAAAAGTCAGAGAGAGGAGCGAGGTATCACTGACAGGAGCACAGAGGTAAGGCGATCCCAAAAGGGCTAAGGTTTTCCTCCCTTTTCTCCTTTCCAAAATTACCACATGTGGAGCATGGGTTACAGAGTAAAAGAAACAACCCAGAATACAGAGGTGAGGACATGCCATAGAATGCCTTTAACAGGGTTACAGAAAGGCTTAAAAGACTGGTAGATGATCCTCAATGGAGAAAGTAGAGAGAAAAAGGTCCCAAGGAAAGAAAACTTCAGCAAGAAATTAAAAAACAGAGCTTTGCTTTAGATGATCTTCAGTTTAGGTGTCTATCCTGCAACAGACAAATTGCACATTTGATACTGTTTTTTAAAAAGTCTTGAAGTTGATATCAGAGAAACATTGTCAGTAATTGTCTAAGAATTCTGGGGGAACAAACTAGATTCCTGAAGACCAGAGGGAAGCAAACATTATTTAATTTTTGAAAAGGAGACTAAGGGTAGACACAAACTATTAAAGGCTAATGATTTGACACAAGTATTTAGCACAATGCTTACCACACAAAAATTATTAGAAATAAAAATTTATTGTATAATTAAATGAATTATTTAGACAAAAGGTAGGAACCAATAAAAACCAGCACTGGTTCATGGAGAATCACTCAGAGCAAATGGAATTCACTACAATTTTTATAACAAGTTATTTAGATACAAATAGACAGATTTTTTTTAACCTGGATTTAAGAAGGCATTTGGCAAAGAATCTCATGGTTCCATCATGTTTTAGATATAGAAATGCATATTAAATGGCAGTATAATAATTGAATTCATAGGGGATTGCATAAATCATAAGGAAACAATGAATCAATGTCAAAATTGACAGAGGTCCATAGCAAAGCATCTGAAGGTCTTGTCTTTAACCCTGCAGTATTAAACATTTTAATTAAACACTGATATGATTACAGGTATATAGATAGCAGTAGATGTCATGCAACAAGGAGTGTTAACTGTCCTGGATCTATCAGGATAGTTAACTACAAAGATTCTTCAAGATCCTGACAGTGTCTTACAAATTCAAGAGAAAGAGAGAGAGAGGGATATCTCACATTTAATTTTTTAAAAATATAAATAAGAACCCCTAAGGTTAAGTTGGGCCTCCTCATTCTTTTATATCTTCTCTACCTCCTTCAGATGTGTGAGTAATATAGCATAAACATAAGTGAAACTCATGCCTATGTTTACTTCTCATTAATACACAAAATGTGGTATGTTCCTAGTCTGTTTTCCAGCACACACTGATAATTTCTTTTTTTAAGAAACATAGCATAGTCCTCTTTTCTTTTTTAATAAACACATTTTAATTGCACTTATCATATATGTTGTATAATGATCCAGCCAGGATAGTTAGTATTAATATATCTATTGCCTCATGAATTTATCATTTCTTTGTGGAAAGAACATTCAAAAGCCTCTCTTCTAGCTATTTGTAATATACAATACCTTAGTCTTAACCATAGTTACCCTATTGTGCAACAGAATACCAGAAATTATTTCTCCTATGTAACTATAGCTTTGTACCCATTGACAAAACTCTCCCCCTCCACCTAATGCCCTCACCTTCTCAGTCTCTGGTAACCCCTGTGTATTTTTTGCTTCTGTGATGTCAACTTTTATTTTTAGATTCCACCTTTGAGCAAGATCATCAGAAAATTGTCTCTCTGTGTCTGGCTTACTCCATTCACATGATGTCTTCCAGGTTGATCCATAGCGTCACAAATGACAGGATTTCATTTTTTATGGCTGAGTAGTGTTCCATTCAGTATATATACCACTTTTTCTTTGTCCATTCATCTGTTGTTGGACACTTGGGTTCATTCCATATCTTGTCTCCTGTATATAGTGCTGCCATGAACATGGGGTGCAGACATCTATTCAACATACTGATTTCATTGTGGATATACACCAAGTAGTGGAATAGTTAGATCATACAGTAGTTCTATTTTTAACTTTTTGAGGAACCTCTATAATGTTTTCCATAATGGTTATGCTAGGTTACAATCCTACCAAAAGTGTGTAAATTTACCCTTTTCTCCACATCCTTGCCAATACTTCTTTTCTTTTGTCTTTTTTATAATAACCATTCGAACTGGAGTGAGATGGTATCATATTACACATTTAATTTTCATTGCCCTGATAATTAGATGTTGCACATTTTTTCATATAACTGTTGGCCATTTGTATGTTTTCTTTTTTCTTCGGAAAAATGCCTGTCAAGGTCTTTTCTCCATTTTAAATCAGGTTTTGTTTGTTTATTTCTTTGTTTGTTTTTCTTTTTGCTGTTGAGTTGTTTTAGTTTCTTTTATATTCTGGATATTAAGCCCTTGTCAGATGTATAGTTTGCAAATAATTGTTTTCATTCTGTAGGTTCACTTCACTCTGTTGATTGTGTCCTTTGCTGTGCAAAAGCTTTCTTGTTTCATTTAATTCCATTTGTCTAATTTTGTTTTTATTAGCTGTGCTTTTCAGGTCTAATTTTAAAAATTCTTGCCCAATACAATGTTATGAAGTGTTTCCCCTGTGTTTTATTATTAGCCTTTATAATTTCAAGTTTTACCTTTAAGTACTGAATTTATTTTGATTGATGTTTGTATATGGTGAGCAGTAGGGGTCTAGTCTCATTGTTTTGCATGTGAATATCCAATTTTCCCAACACCATTTATTGGAAAAACTGTCTTTTTGCCTATGTGTGTTTTTGGCAAAAACCAACTGGCCATAGATGCACGAATTTATTTCCTGGCTCTATACTGTATTCCATTGGTCTATGCATCTGTCTTTATGCCAGTACCATGTGTTTTGGTTACTATAACTTTGTACTATATTTTTGAAGTCAGGTAGTATGATGCTTCCAGTTTTGTTCTTTTTGCTCAGGATTGTTTTGTCTATTTGGGGTCTTTTGTGTTTCCAAATTAATTTAGGATTGTTTTTCCTATTTCTGTGAAAAATGACATTGATAATTTCATAGGAATTACATTAAATCAGGAGATCATTTGGGGTAATAAGATCATTTTAGCAATATTGATTATTTCAATCCGTGAACATAGCATAACTTCCCATTTATTTGTGCCCTCTACAATTTCAATCATCAATGGTTTATAGTCTTCAGTGTAGAGATCTTTTACCTTCTAGTTCAAGTTTATTCCTAGGTGTCTTAATTTTTGTAGCAATTGTAAATGGAATTGTCTCCTTGATAGCATAAACACCACTTATTTTTGTATGTTGATTTCATATTGTGCAACATTGCTGAATTTGTGTATTAGTTCTGAGAGTTTTGGGGTGGGGTCTTTAAGTTTTTCTATATATAAAATCATGTCATCTGCAAACATGGAGAATTTGATTTCCTCATTTATAGTTTGGATGTCACTTTCCCTTTCTCTTGCCTAAGTGCTCTGGCTAGCACCTTCAGTACTTGGTTGAGTAAAAGTGGTAAAAGTGGACATCCTTGTTTTGATCCTGATCTTACAGGAAAAGCTTTCAACTTTCCCCTGTTCAATATGATGGTAGCTGTGAGTGTATCATATATGGTCTTTATTGCGTTGAGGGACATACCTTCTACACCCAATTTTTGTAAGTTTTTATCATGAAAGAATGTTGAATTTGTCGGCCGGGCGCGGTGGCTCACGCCTGTAATCCTAGCACTCTGGGAGGCCGAGGCGGGAGGATTGCTTGAGCTCAGGAGTTCGAGACCAGCCTGAGCAAGAGTGAGACCCCGTCTCTACTAAAAATAGAAAGAAATTATCTGGCCAACTAAAACTATATATATAGAAAAAATTAACCAGGCACGGTGGCGCATGCCTGTAGTCCCAGCTACTTGGGAGGCTGAGGCAGGAGGATCGCTTGAGCCCAGGAGTTTGAGGTTGCTGTGAGCTGGGCTGAGCCACGGCACTCACTCTAGCCTGGGCAACAGAGCAAGACTCTGTCTCAAAAAAAAAAAAAAAAAAAAAAAGAATGTTGAATTTTGTCAAATGCCTTTTCTGAATCCACTGAATTGATCACGTGGTTTCATCTTTCTTTCTGCTAATGTGGTGTATTACATTTTGTGAATTGCATATTGTGAACCATCCTTGCATCCCTGGGATGAATCCTACTTGATTATAGTGAATGAGCTTTTTAATGTGCTATGGAATTTGGTTTGCTAATATCTTGTTGAGAATTTGCATCTATATATCAAGGATATAGGCCTATAGTTTTCATTTTTTGTGTCTTTGTTAAGTTTTGGAGGCAGCATAATGCTGACCTTATAAAATGAATACAAAGGCATTCTCTTCTTTTCCTTTTCTTCAGTTTTCTGGAATAGTTTGAGAAGAATTGGCATTAGTTCTTTAAATGTTTGGTAGAAATCAGCAATGAAGCCTTCAGGTCTTATGCTTTGATGAAAGACATTTTACTACTTATTTAATTTCTTCATTTGTTATTAGCCTATTCAGATTTTTTATTTCTTTATAATTTAATCTTGGTAGATTTTATTTGGTCAGGAATTTATTCATGTCTTTTATGATATGAAAGTTATTGGTACATAGTTATACATAGTTGTCTCATAATCCTTTGTATTTCTGTGATATAGTCATAATGTCTTCTTTCTCATTTCTGATTTCATTTACTTGAGTCTTCTTTTTTGGTTGTTATTCTAGCTAATGGTTTGACTCTTTGGTTTTTTTTTTTCAAAAAACTAACTTTTTATTTAATTGAACTTCTGAATTTTTTAATTTTTATTTTTTAAATTTCTGCTCTGAGTTTTATTATTTCCTTCCTTCTAGTCATTTTAGGTTTAATTTTTTCTTGTTTTTCCAGTTACTTCTGTAGCATTGTTAGATTGTTTATTAGGAATATTTATTCTTTTTTTGGTATAGGTGTTTATTGCTACAAACTTTCTTCTTTGAATTATTTTTGCTTTGGCTTACAGGTTGTGAAATGATGTGTTTCCATTCTCATTGTCTCAAGAAATTTTTTAAATTTCTCCTTTAATTTTTTCACTGATCTATTGGTTATATCTGTTTAATTTCCATGTATTTGTAAAGGTTCTAAAGTCTGTCTTTTTGTTAATTTCTAGTTTTAAACCACTGTGGTCAGAAAAGACACTTTACGTAATCTCTAACTAGTTAAATTTGTTAAGACTGGTTTTATGATTTGGCATATAATCTATCCTAAAGAATGTTCTATGTGTAGTTAAAAAATATGTATTCTGCATCTGTTTGATGGAATGTTTTATGAATATCTGTTAGGACTGTTTGTTTTATGGTGCGGTTTAAGTCAGATGTTTCTTTGTTGATTTTCTGTGTAGATGATCTGTCCCTTGTAGAAAGTGGGATGTTGAAACCCCCTACTATTACTATATTATGGTCTATTTCTCCCTTTAGATCTAATAGTATTGCTTTATATATCTGGGTGCTCCAATGATGGGTGAATATATATTTATAATTGTTATATTCTCTTGTTCAATTGATTCATTTAGCATTATTCAATGACTTTCTTTGTTCCTTTATATGTTTTTGACTTAATGTTTATTTTATCTGATATAAGTATGGCTACTCCTGCTTGCTTTTGGTTTCTGTTTGCATATAGTATTTTTTTTCCCATCTCTTCACTCTCAGTCTATATTTGTCTTTAATGTCAAGGTGAGTCTGTTGTATGCAGCATATAATAGAATGTTATTATTTGTAATTCATTTATCCACTCTATCTCTTTTAATTGGAAAATTTTACCATTTACATTTAAGTTTATTATTGATAAGTAATAAAATATTTCTGTCATTTTGTTGATTGTTTACTGGTTGTAGAATTTTTGTTTCTTTCTTACTCTCCTGTTGCTTACCTCTGTGGTGTTCTTTGTGCTAAGCTTTATTTCCTCCTCATTTATGCATCTGTTGTCATTTCTTCTTTTATGGTTACTTATCATAAGACTAACATAAATGGTCTTGTAGTTATAATAAACTATTTTAAGCCTATAACAACTTAGCTTTGGTTTCATAAAAATACTTTAGAATTTTTATTCTCCCCCAAAATTTACATTTTTGTTGTCTTAATTTACATCTGTATCTATTGTGTATTCCTTTGCCACTAATAGTTGCTGTTGTTGTTCTTGACCATTTTAACGTTAAGCTTTCATATGAGAGGGTTGATAGATTTACACAGCATCATTATAGCACCAAAGTATTCTGAGTTTGATTTGTGAATTTATTCCTCCTGCTGAGTTTTATACTTTCACATGTTTTCATGAGTGTAAACATCATTCTTTTTTTCCCCCCAATTGCAAAACTCACTTAAGTTTTTCTTGTAAGGCCAGTCTAGTGGTGATGAATTCTGTCAGATTTTGCTTATTTGAGAAGGCCTTTATTTCTCTTTCATTTCTAAAGGATAGCTTTGCTGAACATTGTATTCTTGACTGACAGGTTTTTTTGTTTGTTTGTATCTTTTTTCCCCTCCCCTAGCACTTCTAATATATTATTCCATTCTCTCTTAGCTTGAAAATTTCTGTTGTATAATTTCTGTTGAGAAGTCTGCTGATAGTCTATAGGAGTTTCCTTATATGTGACTTGATGCTTCTCTCTTGCAGCTTTTAGAATTCTCTCTTTGACTTTGACTTTTGACATTTATTTTTTTATTTCAAAATATTAATATTAAATAATAAGGGGGTATAAATGTTTTTGTTACATGGATAGCATTTATAATGCTTAAGTCAGGGATATTAGTGTGCCCATCACCCAAATAGTGTTCATTATACCTGTTAGGTAGGTTTTCACCCCTCCTCATCTTCCCCCTCACTCCTTGATTTCCAATGATTTTTACTTCCCTCTGTGCCATGTGTGCTCATAAATAAGTTCAAAATTATTAGAGAATACATGTAGCATTTGTTTTTCCATTCCTGAGATACTTCACTTAGGATAATGGTCTCCAGTTCCATTCAAATTGCTACAAAAAGCATTAATTCATTCCTTTTTATGGATGAGTGGTATCCTATGATATATATATGTGTGTGTGTGTATATATACATATATATGTGTGTGTATATCATATATCACATTTTGCTCATGAAATGATGGGCACTTAAGTTGATTCCACATCTTTGCAATTGTGAATTGGGCTGCAAGAAACATTATCGTGTGGACTTCAAGAAGTTTTTGCTTTTTATCTGTTTGGGTATCACTGAACTACCTGGACTGGTTGTGGATATCTCTCCCAAGATTTGGGCAGTTTTCAGCCATTATTACATTAAATAGATTTTCTGTTCTTTTAACCCTGACTTCTCCCTCTGAAAGTGCAATAATGTGAATATTCACTTGATAGTGTCCCATAAGTCCCATAGGGTTTTTTAGTATCTTTTATTACTATTTATTTTTTACCTTCTGACTGGGTTATTTCAAAAGACATGCCTCCAAGTTCAGAATTTTTTGTTTTTTTGTTTGATTTAGTCTATTATTAAAGCTCTCAGTTGTATTTTTTATTTCATTTATTAAATTCTTCAGCTCCAAGATTTCTGTTTGAGTCTTTTTAAAAAAATAAATAATGTCTCTTTGTTGAATTTCTCATTCAAATCCTGAATTGTTTCCCCAATGTTATTGTTTTTTTGGGGTTTTTTTTTTGTCTTTGTTCTCTTATATCTCTCTGAGTTTCCATGAGATTATTATTTTGAATTCCTTTTGAGAAATTTTGTAAATATTCTTTTCTTTGAGGTCTGCTACTGGAGACTTATTGTATTTCTTTGGGCATGTCATTTTTCCTCACTTTGCATATTTCTTGTGTCTCATCTCTACATTGATACCTATGCACCTAGTGGAAGAGTTACTTTTTCTCATTTTCTGGAGTAGCTTTTGTAGATAAATCCTGGAAGGTCAGCTGGGTATGGTGCATTGGCTTAAGTTTTAGGTTGGCTTAGTACTGTGGTCTCTATAAGATTTCTTCAGCTATAATCCTTATTAACAATGTCTGAAATTCCCTCAGTTTTCTAGGCTACAGAATCTTTTGAAAACAGTGGCATGGTTTTGCTGGTCATGGGGGTGTCCGATTGGTTGTTTGCTTGGTGTTTGTTGTCACAGAAGGCCAATAGGCTGTTTGGTGGGCTGTCAGCAGAGTGGGGCCACCACTGGGATCATGGTAAGGCTAGGTGTGCATGAGCATGGTAGGCTGTCTGTCTGTCGGTGGTCTCTCCAGGGAAGTGGGGCAGGTGTGGTGAGAAGGCTGACTGTTGAGCAGCTTCCCTGCTATTCAGGTTCATTTGTTTCCTCAGAGCAGGGGGTGCTGTGTGTGTTCAGATGCAAGGATCTCAATCATTCTCTTGGGCCTATGTTGTGGGCAACTGAGGTTGTCCTGTTGCAGGCACTCATGTAAATGTGGTAGAATGATGGTAGGGACTCAGGGACAGAATCAGTAGCTCCTGGTCCCAAAGCAGGACACATTCTAGTAGATGGTCCAGTTCAAGATGCCATCCTGCCATAGAAGTTTAAGTTGTAGGGGTTAGGGGACTTGACATGAGTAGTCCCCTAATCCCTGAGAGGATTGGAGGACTCTCCTGTAGCAAGGACTGTTGGTATATGTGGGGGAAATAGAGAGACTGCTGGGGGTCTCCAGTTTACCTTTTCCCCATAAGAAGGAGCTCCCCCTGACTCCCAGCCAATCTTGAAGGGGAGACATTGAGCCGGATGCAGGATGTCTTATTCTCCTCTCTATGTTGCTATCCTGGGATTCCTCATTCCATAGGGATTTTGCCACTTCCCTGGTGCTCTTCTGTGTACTTCCTCAGCCACTTTGGTCAAAATATCACTCTTTATTCATTGTTTCTATCCTGCTCTGTGGAGGGAATGAGTGGCAGGCCATTCTACTGATGATACTCTTCCTTTTGTTTTAACTGAAAGTGGGGAATAAGTTTTAAAAGTCAGCCTTTTGCTTTATTTTCTCTGGCTACACCCTCTTTTTTGAAATTTTAACATTCAGTTTTAACATACCAATCAGAAGAGTCCCATCCCAAGACTGTCATCTTAAAATTGGTTTCCTCTTGCACCATTCATTTTATCCATGTGTTGACTCATTCTTTCACAGACTCATTTAACATTAACCAAGTATAATCTTTGTGCTAGAAGGAGAGAAATTTATAAGTCAGATTTTGTTCTTCAAAAGATCAAAACTGACAACTTGTAACCTCCAAAAGATTGATAATTACATTATAAATGATGAGATCAGTAATAGAAATAAACAGGGAGTTATGAGAAAAGGAAGAAAGAGTAGGGGGCTCTGGGAGAAAAGCCACAGATGGAGCAGTAAAAATTTCTGATAAATGTTAGAATTCAGCCATGAAATTAAAAAAAAAACTATAAAAATTAGAGCTAGGTAGGGAGAAGGATTATATAGGTGCATACAAAAGTATCTTACTCTCTTGGAGCCATAAGGAAACAATCCCACTCTGGTTCCTTTCTCATAAAGCACTGAATTTGCTGGCTGTAGACACAAAATCTTGGCCAGCACTCTCTCTAGTGGTGAACCTATGAACTACCCCTGTGCATTTTTCTAAGTTGGAAGAAAAATGAGTAAGAAGATGTACATTAAGGCATCCAGTACACAAACAAGTATTTAATAGTTCTTTGTTGAATCTGAAGAGTAAATACACCAACATCATAGAGATATATATCCAAGTAAGCAATTCCAACAAAGAAAAAATAGTATCCATGAGATCCCACCTAGGAGGAAAAAGTGGTACCAACAAGAGAACAAACCTGCAAAAAATTCAGACCTGGAAATACACACACACAGACACACACATACAAACACAAATACACACACACAAACAATGGGTCTGGAACAAGAGAGGTTTAATTTTGATTTCTAGCTAATTTACTAGCTGTGGACACTGACAAATCACTTTAGCAATCTGTATCTTAGTTTTCTCAACTGATATATTTGGGTTGACCGTATGTCCCAGTCTGCATGAAACAGTTTTGTTTTATGCCGGTTGTACTATGTAATTATTAATAACATCTTTTTTCATTCTCTAAAGTGTCCCATTTTGGTGATAAATGATATCGTCACCTAGTCATGTGATCTAGGGGTAATTTTCTTATACTTTCACGGGAAGAATTGATTAAGCATGGGGCAATAGAGGTGCAGCCAGGAGTCAGTGCTTAGTACTCAGTGCATTTTTAAACTAAGATTGTCTCTTTGGGGATAATCTCACCAATGACTCTGTTTGTTGTGTCTCTGCATCTTCAATGTACCATGTTAAGGTGAGAGACTAGGGAGACTCTGAGCTCTAAGTTCTTCTCATAAAATTAATAAAGTTAACTTTACTCAGAAAGTGAGAAAGCCCTCCTGAGTCATACATTTCTCTGCATCTTCTGGCCCCTTGAAATCCTTAAAAACATTTAAAATCTTTCAAAAATAACTGAAAAACATTGACTTTTCACTAAAATATAAAAAGGCATGGGAAAGGGAATTAAAAAAGGATAATGTATGCTCTGTATTTTGGGTTTGGGTTAAGCTGGGCTTCCCCACAGCTGCATATTTGATTCCTCTAAAAACACAAATATGAAGCAACCTTACCATCGAATAACTAGTGAGTGGAGGAGTAATTATAGAGCATCCATACAACAGGACACACTGCAGTCACTAAAAATGATGATATAGAGCTATATTTATTGCCATGGAAAATAGCTCCTAGCATATTATCAAGTAAAAAAAGCCATTGCTGCGAAGCAGGTGCAATATTATTGTAAATTTAAGTAAAATTATATAATATATAGTTATATATGTTTATATGGATTAGAAATGTCTGAAATGTTAATCTAAATATCAGTAGTTATTATTTCTTAGTGGGGTGATCACAAAGAATTTTTCCTTCTCATTTTTTTAAGCAATGAATATATTTCTTCTTAAGAAACATAAAATATGTGATTTACACAAAATTACAAGAGGAATTTATCTTAAACTATAATTCAGAGGTTGGAATACCCATGTGTTGGGCATTGATGTATAGTAGCTAAATAGCCAGAACCTAAACACAGCTAGAGCTCTTTCTTTCATCTGTATCTGAGCTTTCCTCTAATGCCAGTTCTTAGAACCACCTCTATCCCTACCAAGGAAAAATAGCAGGCCCTAAATGCTAACACCACAGTTCCTATGGTTACCAGTCTCAAAGATGGTCCCAAATGGCCCCTAACCCTTCATAGTCAATACCTTTGTATAAACCTGTCCCATTGAGTATAGGCTGGACTTGGTGACTCACTTCTATGGTTGGAGTAAGGCAGAAGCAATGTGTGTGAAGCAGAGGATAGGTCATAAAATGTGGGTGACATCACTCTGTCTCTTTCTCTATCATCACTTTGGAGGAAGCTAATTGCCAGCCATATCACAAAAGCCCTTAAGCAGGCTAAGAAGAGGCCTATGTGGGGAGGAATTGAGGTCCCCAGCCAACAGCCGGGAGCATCTGAGTTCTGCCTTCCTTTGGACTGTATTACAGACAGTGATACTAGAATATCTCGTAGATAAATATGATGTCTCCAAAGCAATGCATGTTTGTAAAACATTTATTGACTGTCAGTGCTTTTGATGTAATTTAACTCAATTATTAAAAATATCCTGATAAGAATTATTTTCATTTTATAGATAAAAATCTAAGGCTCAGAAAGGGTAAAACACACACACACACACACACTGAATTATGGAGCTGTTAAATGGCAAACCCACATTTGCAACTTGCATGAATTTGACTCATATACCCATACTCTTAACCCCTGCATTGTATGGTCTCCCTACAAACAGTTCTTGGTGGTAAGCCAAGTGCAAAAAAATAAAAACTGTTTCTGACAGCCCACTTACCTGCTTCCCTGAGATCCTTTCACTTGCATATTCATCCCTACTCAGTGGTCAGGACAGACCTAATCACAGGAAGGACATACTATTATTCATGCCACTGGCAGGAGAGGCCTGAAATTGTTTTGGATGACACTTACCGGGTATGTGTTCCTCCGGGGCCTAGTCTAGCCTATAGGTTTGCTGCCTGTCTGGCAGTTCCCCATGTAGGCCTCTTTCTCAACTCCACAGCAAGCCTCCTGTTTCCCTGCTAGGATGGGAATCTTCCATGTCCTATTCAGCTGACCTAATGCTCTGACAAGCTGTCTAGCCAAGTCCCTCCCACAGGGTAAGTACTGAACTTGATATATTTCTAAGAACGAACAAACAAGAGCAGACCAGGTACTGATAGACACCATTTTAATATTGTCACTGCCTGAAACGTTTGTGTACTTCTATCCCACACACTGTATTCATCATCCTCTAATCATCTTGGGGTCATCGCCATCACACTGAATTACTAAACCCGTTGTTCTAAACTTTAGTGTGCATAAGATTCACCTGCTCCACCACTTCTTGCTTGTATGAACTTGGAGAAGACAAAGTCCTTGCCTAAGCTTCAGTTTCTTTATGTGTAAAAAGTGGTGGTTTTAATAAGGACTACTCTATAATATTTCTATAAAAACTGAATGAGATAATCCATGTGAAGCACTTGGTATACTTTGTGAACAATGGCAAATAATGGTGTTTTTTCTTATCTTAAGGCACAGGCGGGACATTAGGATGTCTATTTTTAGTAAGGAACTCGGTTATAACACAAGCGAATTTCAGATTATACTGTGAGAATTACTTAGTACAACTGAACTTTGTTTGGTTATTTTGATATTCTTTGTCTTAGGTATTCTCTAGGTTCTTTTCTACTTAACCTTTGCACCTGACTCACCAGTAAATGCTCGCTTAGATTTTATTTTATTTTTTTTTGAGACAGAGTGTCACTTTGTTACCCTGGCTAGAGTGAGTGCCGTGGCATCAACCTAGCTCACAGCAACCTCAAACTCCTGTGCTTAAGTGATCCTACTGCCTCAGCCTCCCGAGTAGCTGGGACTACAGGCATGCGCCACCATGCACGGCTGATTTTTTTCTGTATATATTTTAGTTGGCCAGATAATTTCTTTCTATTTTTAGTAGAGATGAGGTCTCGCTCTTGCTCAGGCTGGTCTCGAACTCTTGACCTCGAGCGATCCACCCGCCTCGGCCTCCCAGAGGGCTAGGATTACAGGCATGAGCCACCGCACCCGGCCCTCGCTTAGGTTTTTGTTTGCTGTTTTACTTGTGAGATGCTATGTAGCTGTCTTTCTCCTGTCATAGATGTTTTTCCCCAGACAAGCTGGTAATAGGACTGCGTAGGATACGGCTTTTGTCTCTGACCCATTTTCCCTCAGGCCTACTTCCTCTTGAGCCAATCCATAATCTAATTTTTTCTTCATATCAACTCATATAGCTGATAACTCAGCATGTAAAACACATCTCTTCCTGGGATAAAACCCCAAAGACTATGAGGTACTTGTTAGTCACTGAAAAAGTCTATGATTTAGTATTCAATTTCAAAACAAATAGGAAAGCAGTTCCATTTAGGTTATGATGAATAGTGGATACTGGACTTTTACTTTGCTTGTAAAAACAACAACAATGACATGGAAAAGGACAAAATACATGAAATTGGTTTTAGGCTGTGGCAATAGAGCTCACAGAATATATACTGTTTTCAAGTGTCATAAACATTCCCCAAGATAGTCCTTATGCTGGACCATAAAATATTTTAACAATTTTTTAATTAAATTATACAGCCTGACCATAAAAAATTTTATGAGAAATCAATTAAAAATACCTGAAAAAAACAAATATTTAGTAATAAATGAAAAATCTTTAAAATAGCCCTGGATTAAAGAAATAATTTATAATACTTAGTATTATCTGGAATTAAATTAATACTAAAAACAAAATAATAAACAATAACATAATTAAAAATAATAAATATAAATAATTTCTAATATTATACAATGACTATGTATAATATTAAGACAAAATTTTTGGAATGTAGCTAAAGCACTGCTTAGAGAAAAATCTATGGCTTCAAATAATTCAATTAAAAAGAAGACAAAGTGAAATTTAATAATCTAAGCTTAAACATTAAGAAGTTAGAAAAAGAAAGGTAAATTAACTGAATATTAAGTAGAAGAAAGTAAATAATGCAGATAAGAACAGAAAGACATAAACAAAAAGAGCAAATAGAGAAAGCGAAAAAAGCAAAAGGTGATTATTTGAAAGGACCAATGAGATTCATACCTCCTTGGACAGAATGATCAAGAAAAGAAAGAGAAAATACACAAATTACCAATATTAGGAATGAAGGAGAAAGCATCACTAAGAATCCTACCAATAATAAAAGGATCTTAAAGGATAATTATGAAATCTTTATGCCAATAAACTCTTCAATTTAAATGAAATAGAAAAATTCTTTGAAGACATATTACCAAAATTGTCTCAGGAAGAAATAGAAGATCTGAATAGCTCTATAGCTATTAAAGAAAGTTAATTTGTAATTATGTATCTTTCACAAAGGAAACTCCAGACACACATGGTTCACTGGCATACTCAAGCAAATATTGAAAGTACTACACAAATTCTTTCAGAAAATAAAGAAGAAAGCACTTTCCAATTGATTTTATGAGGTAGCATCACTGTGACATCAAAACCAGACAAAGATATTATAATTAAAAAAGAACTCAAGACAGATCTCTCTAATGCATAGACACAAAATCCTTAACAACATAAATATGAAAAATCATATCTGATAAAAGACCATAATCAAATCAGATTTATTTAAGGCATGCAAGGTTCGTTCAACAATAAATCAATATACATCACCATATTGAGAGATAAAGAAAACAATCCACTTAATCATTTCAGTTAATGCAGAGATATAATTTAATACAAATTCTAAGTAAACTTAGAATAAATGAGGACTTCCTCAACCTCACAAATGCTCTCCATAAGTAATCTTAGCTAATATCTTATTTAATGGTAAAATTGATCAAAATGCTATCCATTAATAACACTTGCCTTCCCCAGTATACTGGTTCTTGGCCTGTGCAATAAGAAAATAAACAAGTAAAAGCAAATGGTACATGTACCTTTTGCAATAGCATAAAAATAATAAAATGCTTATAAATAAACTAAGCAAAAACCTCACAAGACCTTTATAAAAACTGTAAAATGTTGCTTAAATAAATTTAAAAATCTAAATAAATGGAGAAATACACCATATTAACAATTTTAATAGCCAATATCATCCCTGTGTTAGTTCTTTTCAAATTGATCAATAGATTTTATAAAGCATGAATGAAATCACAGCAGGGTTTTGCTGCAGTGAATTGTAAGTCATATTTTTATGCCAAAAGTTAGAATTGCCAAAATTCATTCTGAAAAAGAACAAAGTTGAATTTAATATAAACCTTCAATAATCAAGAGAGTATGAACTCTGCATAAAGGTAAACAAAATAGATTAATATACAGATATAGTTTCCACAAATGTACCTATAATTATCAAGTTGATTAATTCTCAACAAAAGAAAACAAATCAATTCAATGAAGAAAATTAATTATTTTAAGTGAATTATTCAGAAACAAGTGGATATCTATATGGAAAAAAATGAATATTAACCCTTGGTTTACATTCTGTACAAGAGATAATTAAAATGAATCAAACACTTAAATGTAAATGCTAAAATTATAAAGTTTCTAGAAGAAAACATAGGAAAGATATCTTTGTTACTGAAGGGTGAACACAGACTTTTATAGAGAGGACAGATCCAGAAACAAATAAAAATAATGAATTAAGTTCCTCAGTTCATCGAAGGACATTTTTAATAAAATAAAAATGTATCATTGGCACAGATATATTAGGACTTTTTTCCAGAATAATGAATTCCTACAAGTAAAAAATTAAAAGTAATAATATATAAAGGCCAATAGGCCCATTAAATTTTTTTAAAGTGCTCAGCATCCTTAGTCATCAGGGAAATGCAAATTTAAACCACAATAAGATACTCTGCACATCCATAGGAATAGTTAAAACCACTACTCCAAAATGTCTGTAAGGTTGTGGACCAATCAGAACATTTTTTTGAGTACATGAAATAGTACAGCCACTTTACTAGACTATTTGGTAGTTTCTTAACTTGTTCAACATGCAACTGTTCAATGACCAAACTCTTCCCTTCCTAGGTGTTTACCCAAGAGAAATGAAAACATATGCCATGATAAGACTTTTACAAGAATGTTCAGAACAGCTTTATTCTTAATAGAAAAATAAAATGAAAAACAGCTCCAGTGTCCATTAGCAGAACAATAGATAAATTATAGTATATTTATACAATAAAATGCCACTGAGCAATATATCTGTATGTTGGTTCCAGGACCTCCCCCATGTGGATACTAAAATTTGCAGATGCTCAAGTCCTTTACATAAAATAGCACAGTATTTGCACATAACCTATACACATCTTCCTGTATGCTTTAAATCATCTTTAGATTACTTATAATACCCAATACAATGTAAGTGCTATGTAAATAGTTGTTATATTGCATTGTTTAGGGAATAATGACAAGAAAGAAAAAGTCTGCATGTTCAGTACAGGAGGAACCAGCTACATTTTCATCAGAGGTTGGCTGCATCTGTGGATGCAAACCTCATGGATATGGAGGGCCGACTGTATGCATAAATATATATACATACATATATATATATATATAGATGAACTACTGATACATGGAATGACATGGGTGAATCTCAAAACCATTATGTTAAGATAATGAATTCAGACCAAAAACAGTACATATTGTAAGATTTCATTTATTTAAAATTCTATTATAAGGAAAACTTAATATATAGGGGTAGAAATCAGAATTACAGTTGCCCCTCAGTGACAGTTTGAGGCCAGACTTCCTTGGGAGGTGGCAAAGGAGAACGTTCTGAATTGTTGCCAAAAGTTCTCCTGACTGGGGAGGGGAGAGAACATATCTATATGGTAAAATATATTGCAATGTAAATTTAAACTCTATGTATTTCATTTTATATAACTCTGTTAGTCTACTCAGGCTGCCACAACAGCATACCACAGACTGGGTGGCTTAAACAACAGAAATTTATTTTCTCAGAGTTCTGGAGGCTGGGAGTTCAAGACCAGGATACCTTTAGTGTTGATGTATGGTGAAGCCTCTTTTCCTGACATTTCCTTGTGTGCACAGGGAGAGAGGGAGGTCTGGTATCTCCTCCCCTTCTTACAAGAACACCAGTCCTATTTAATTAGGTCCTCCTCTTATGATCTCATTTACCTTCCTAAGGACCTTATCTTCAAATACAGTCACATTGGCAGTTAGAGCCTCAACATGAATTTTGGGGGAGACACAATTCAGACATTAACAGTAGATATGGGCATATAAAAACTAAAAAAAAAAATACTGAAAAAATAAGACAGGAAAGATATATTTATATTTTTTGGAAAATTTTATTTCTAGTGATATAAAGACTTTATAATATTCAGGGTCACATATTTATAGACAAGTATAATAAAATTTTCTGTAGTATTAATCAAAGGAAGCAGATGTAATAGCTTGAAATTCAACACAATCGAGCTATTTTGACTATGCTGGCTTTACTAGCAATAATACTTCAGTTAAGGAAAGAGTCTGGTAGTTTCCCTTCAAATAAAGCTTTGATTTGTCTGGGTTAATACGGAGCCACACCTACTACTATAAATTATTACACTCACTAATCCATTTGTTTTTCTGACATGTTAGAATGATTTTTCAAGATTTCATATTAATCATATGCTTTCATGTATCACACATGGGATAAGTTATCATTTGATAAAGTACAATTCAATTTCATAGAGTTATTGTTACACAGGAAATGAGGGCTGGGCAAATTTGAGAAGTTCACAATAATATCATACTATGTGCTTTTTTCTTCTCCATGGGGTTATTGTGTAGAGACCTATGGGAAATGCCTTCCCAGGTGCTGTCCTGTGAATAAATCCTGTGCTACAACTGAAAAAGGCAAGATTACTTTCTTTTATCTTTGCACTAAATACATATTGAGCATCTTCTCTGTTTCTAAGCACTGTGGTGGGTGCTGGAGACAAGAGATGAATATGATGTGTTCTTTGCCATGGAGAGCACTCACACACAGATCATTCCGTGGGATGTGATAGGTGCCAACAGGGACATGACTGTGAAGCTCTGCCTGGGGCTAAGAGGGAAAGCAGCTATGTGAGCTTCCACTGTTAGGGTAAACTGAAGTTTACCTGGTAGATGAAAAGAGGAATAGTAAGAGAATCCTAGGCGGGAGGAATGACATTGAATATTGCAAAGCTTGGGAAGAGCATGGTGCATTTCTAGAATTCAGTGGATTTGTGTGCCTTTGTGGAAGATGAGATGGGAAAGGTAGGGAGAAGATAGAATATGTTATGAGTGCTGAATAGCATGCTAAGAATTTTGAGTTTTTATTCTTTTAGACTTTGGTGACCTCAAGAGAAATTTTAAGCAGACTTGTATGATTAGATTTCTCTCTCAGAAAAGCTAGAGTATTGTCTATGTGGAGAGACGTTGGAAGGAATCTAGTTAATGAAAGCATTGTCTTTGGGTAGTTGGGTTACAAAGAGACCAGCACTAGAATTACTTGCAATTATTTCACTGATTTTTTCAATACTTAGCAGACCACATGAGAACAGCTAATGAGTTAGGAGCGAGGAGCATATAGAGAATGTGTTAGTATCTTCATCTTATAAGAACTTATAGCCCATTTGTGGAGGCAGACAGTTAAATGGGTACTTAAAAATGTCGGGAGTATTTTGACATTTCTCCTGGCTACTCAATCTCCAATATCTTTAGTGAGCGAAATAACAAATGCCTTTTATTAGGCATTTTGTAATTTCCAAAGCATATCTCTCCATGTATGTTTTCTCACTTGAGTTTCACAAAAGCCTCTGTAAAGTAACAGGGCATCCTAGGAAGAAACCCTGGGGCTTACACAGAGAAAATGACTTGCAAAAAGCCTAAGAGGAACAGAGCTGAATCCAGTCCTGTAATTTCTAGTTTAGTATCTACTCCAATGCACCGCAGTCCTCTCCGTGAACATGGCATGTACTACCATCTTTGTTATTTCCTTTGAATCTTCAAATCCTGATTGTTTATCCAGTATGAGGTCCTGGTCCCTGCCTGACCTCCCCTTTCCCATGAGTGCCCAGGGGACTGTCAGCTTCCTAGACGTTAGGCTGCTGCCTGGCCCTGCTCCACATTATGTTTTCCTGATTCCTGTTTGTCTCACCAGCCTCTGACCCGCAGCATGAGCGCCAGATCCTGGGAACTCCCTTCGGCTCCGTATAACTGTCTCCCTCTTACACCTGGGCTTAACCTAATTGAAGAAAACATTCCAAGGGTAGAAGATTTCTCCTCAAGATCAATATTCCATTTTAACTCTAAGCATAGGCACTCAGATTTCACCGGGTCTTCTGCTTCTTTTTATTTTTTTTAATGGAACTCAAGTGCAATTGTCTTATTTATAATCCTTGACCATGAAATTTATCCTTGTTCCATGGATTACTGTTTTAAAAATGTTTTTAAGTAATTAAATTAATTTGAAATAATGTCATAAACATCCATGAATCTACAACTCAAGGCAGGATCTTAACAATAACTGCATGGGATCCACTTTCATCTTTCTTACCTAACCCCATCTCAAGTTACTATCATCCCAAATTCTCTGTGTATAATTCCTTTGTTTTCCCATCTATACATGGTATTTCAAGCAAGTACTTATTTGTCAACGAATTGTTTTCAATTGTGTAAAGAACAGGGATATATGTTGCACATAATATTTTGCAACTGATCTTTTTTTTCATTTAAGCATATGGTTGTGGTTCATCTATATTGTTATATGTTGTTGTACCTCATTTATTTTTAGGGCTGTAATACCATTATCTAAATACAGAAGAATTTATTCATCTGTTATCCTCTCTACGAGCACTGGGTTGTTTCCAGGATTTTGCTGGTTTCAAAGATGCTGTTGTATATAATATGGGACACATGTCTGGTGAACATTTTTAAAAGATTCCCTTGGTTCTACATGTAGAAGTAAAATTTCTATTTTTTATGGTATTTGAATGTACAACTCTATAATATAACATGCAACTATTTTCTTAAGAAGTTGAACCAATTTACACATTGACCGGTAATATTAAGAGATACTTGAATTTGTATCTTTCCAATACCTAATATTGTCAGACTTTTTAAATTTTGCTAATCAAATGGGTATGAAATAGTAGCATATTGTGGTCTTGACCCAAATTTTCCTCATCACTAATAGAGCAGAATGTCTCCTTGTATTCTAGAAACCATATATGTTTTGTACTTTATGACAGACTTCTTTAAATTATCCATATTTTTTCTCAGTTCTTTTCCTATTAACTTGTACATGTTCCTTATATATTCCTCATTATGTATATTAAGTATCTTTCAATGTTTATCTGATATATGGTAGTATATATGATGTACTGTTAACAAATAGTTTGGAGACAGACTGATGTCGTAAATTCTAACATTGACATTCACTCAGTGTGTGACCTGTGGTTATTCAGCACCTCTTGGCTTCAGGTATATATAAAGCGGTCATGAAATCATGCTGCTGATGATAATCAGGAATCAAATAATATTGTTGAGCTCTTGTCATATGCCAAGTACTGTGCCAGGCCCTAGATTACAGCGAGATGACACATTCTCTGACCTCAACATAGCACAGTGTAATGAGAACGGGACAAATGAATAATTATTATGAAGTGATGCAATCGATAGGCCCAGGTGCTGTGGAAGCTCTTACATAGGCATCCAACCTAAAATGGACTTTGCCAAGGAAGGCTGGCACCCAGACATTCATTTATTAAAGACCATATTCAATCATTTCTCAAATATGTTAATATAATGACTACCACCTCTGTGCCAACTACCCTGCTAGATACTATAAATGCCATAGATGAAATTTATAAGACTTAGTAAATGATTAGGTTTGGGGGAAGAATGAAAATAAAGAGTTAAGGAACTCCAGGGTTTTCACCTATGTGAACAGTGTTTGTGCATGAGATTTTGTCCCTACTTTAGGCTTCAGTCTCATCTCTTTTTATTCTAAGTGTATCAGTCTTACTTAATTATCTCTCCTTAATAAAATTAGTACAGAAGATAAGATTTTTGTTCTTAACTCTTCACTCCTTACCTGCAATGAGATTAAACATCCTGGTAGACTGTCATGTGACTTGCCCTGTGATGTTGAGCTTGGCCATGTGACATGCTCTTGCCAACAAGATGTGAGCAGACTTGATGTATTTTATGTCACAGCAAGTGCTTTACATGTCATAGCATTTTGTGGCTCAGTCCTTGTTGAGTCTCTGCCCACAGACCAGATAGGGAGTGCTGCTGCAGTTCAGGCTCCAGAACAGGAGACTCGTGGAGCATTGCTGAACAGAGCCTCTGCCCACCTGCCGCACACTGGCAGCAGACTCGGAAACCTTGATGGACTCCTTCTATTTCACGTCAGTTTGAACATTTCCTCTTCCAGAAAATCAAACCATATGTATCTCCCTGCTCCTGCGTCAGACTGTGTGCTCCTGTCAGTTTCATTTTTCTATCGTTTTCCACCAGCCTATATTTGACACAAAGGAGGCACTCTGCAAGGGATTATTGCATAAATGCATGAATAAGAGACCTAAGGCCAAGAAGAGAGGACTTCAAGTCTCATGAACTTTCTAGTGTTATTTTTTTATGTACATAACTCCTAATTATGGAATTTCACAAATAATTCAGTGATCTACAGGAAAAAGGTAAATGTGGGGTGGGCTGACCTAGGGAATCTACATGAGAGAATTTGTATAAAAATGCACCCTCAAAAGTACATGATAGCAATGATTATTTATTTTAATTTTACCTTTAGATTATTCATTTATTCTTTCATTAAACAAATATTCATAGAGTGACTCTTATGTACTATAGCCCAATTTCTTCATTTTACAGTTGAGATAACCAAGTACCCAAAAGCGGAAAAGGTTTGTCTTGTTCAAGATTAATATCTCCTGACTTGCAGGTTAATGATCTCTGGGGGATAGGAGAATTCCTGAAAACAAATTAAGTTGTTGATTGTCTGGAATACCCCAGTTCTTACTCCTCCATATTTGACATTGGCCAAAAAACAGGAGATTTTGTACTGAGACTGATCAGAACTCTAGTGCATTTGGACATGTGTATGAATATGTGTGTGTCTGTGTATGTTTAAGTATTTGTGTGTCTTTGAGTATGTACACATGTGTGAGTGTGTATACCTGTGTATGTGTGTGTATGTGCATATGTATATGTGACCCAAGATCCAGGATTTCCATGCTTCCAAGCAAAATGCATTTCATCAGTATTTATTCATAAATACCAGCAAAATTTAAACTATCTTTTGAAGTTGACAAACTATTTTAAAATTCATTATTTTTTGCTATAAGCAGAGGTATCCTAATCCTTTTCATTTCAGAAAAGGTAACTGAAATAGATATAATGACTAACATGGATTGGGGGATTTCAGTGTGCCAGGCTCTGATCAAAGTGCTTTACAGATTTTTAACTCAGCTAACATTCATATCAATTGCATAGCATAGACTCCGTTGATATCTATTAATGCTATTATGTCAATATCATAACTGATTAATATCAACTGTATTTATCAGATGAGAAAACTGCCACAGAGTATTGTGTACCCTGCCTCAGGCCACACACATGGCTGTTAAATTGTGGGACGAATATTTGAATCTAGACACTCTGGCTCCAGAGTTAAACTCTGAACAACTCCAAGATACTGATAATAAGTCATCCAGCATTACCCAACCAGTAGGTGGAAGACAAACTTCTGATGCAAAATCAGTCACTTTTCTCATTCTTTTTCTAAGCCTTATATCCCTGGTAGCAATTATAGTTTACAAAGTCATTTACCATAATTTATTTATTCCAACTCAACAGCTGTGATAAATAAAGATGTTTTCCACTTCACAGATAGAAAACTAGGGCTCAGAGTCAGAGTGTTCAAGGGACTCACTCAGGGTTACACCAGCAGTTAGTAGTAGACCTGACACTGAAACCCAAGACAAAAGGATCCTAGGTTGGCATGACATCTGTGGTCCATTTGCTTATTTTGAGTCCATGCTATTCTGAGGGAGCTATGTTTACAAATGACTTAACCAGTTCAGTCTGCTATAACAAAGTACCATGGGCTGGGTGGCTTATAAGCAACAGACATTTATTTCTCATGGGTCTGGAGGCTGGAAGTCCAAGGTCAGGTGGCCAGCATGATTGGATTATTATGAAGACCCTCTTCCAGGTTGCAGATGGCCACCTTCTTGTTGTATCCTCACATGGAAAAAATGAAAGGTAGCTAGCTAGCTCTCTGACCTCTTCTTTTAAGAGCACTAATCCCACTTATGAGAGCTCCACCCTCACTACCTAATTATTACCCAAAGGCCTCACTTTCAAATACCATCACACTGGGATGAGGGTTTCAATATATGAATATTGACAGGGCACAAACATTCAGTCTATTGCAACAGACATGGTGTAATTTCTAACTTAATCCTGATAAAATGATAAATTAGATACTCCAATGTGACCTAGAGTTTCTCCACAAAAAAGCCATAGTTATGGCTTCACCAACAGTTCTGGGGGCAGATATCTCGGGATTGGGCAAAATGTAAGATGATTGCAATGTTTGGAGATATGCAGGTGAGAATGGTACCTGCAGTCCCTGTGGACCAGGAAGTTGGTATTGCAAAACAAATGGAAACAATGGAGTGTTCACAGCTCTGGCAGCCAGGGAGATGAAGGCCCACTCAGGGAGCTGGGAAGTCCCTTGTTGGAATTCATTGAGAAAAATTTTGATAGGTATAATTTAATTAAAAATGTTATATCAGCCTCATGAACTGTTAACACTTTTATAAGTTGTTTAATAGCTCAACTTCAATATCACATATAATATAGTTCTCTTTTGCACTAGGATCATACGCTGATCCATTTCATGTGCAAATTATCTACAGTTAACATTACCTTACCAATCCATGTGGTTGCTGAGTTATCTCAAGCTTAGAGGCTATTATAGCACCCTGCTGAAGTTGCACAACCAATTTAGGGGTAACTTCAATAGCTTATAAATGCAATTCCTTCTTTGTTTTTCATTCAGTTCTCTCTTACACCATTATCTGTCCAATCATTCCAACTACAAATTCCAAACGTAGATTTTCTCAGTGTCTGACATTTTCTAGAGCCTGTCCATGGGTATTTTCTCACTAGTTCCCTACAACAGTCATAGAATTAAATATCACTGCTTCCCTTTTAGAATTTTAGAATTCCCTTTTAGAATTTCCAAGGCCAGAGAATTTTAGATACTTGCCTGAGGTTGCATGGTGAATGTGTACCAGAATCTGATGAGAATGTAGGAGATTTTAACTACAACTTGAGCCTTTGTCTTCTACATGACATGAGTCCTGATAAAAAGATGCAGACAATTCTGCCAAATAGTAAAATACCTATATATACAAGGATCCCTATATATCCCGAGATGTAAAGCAATTAGGATTCTTCACTATCACACCTATGTTATCTCAAAGCCAACTGACTTTGCTAATGTCTCCCTATTAATCACCTCTTATTGACCATGGGATAAAATAAAGCTCATACTCCTCAACCTGACTTTTAGTATCCAGCCCTTGTCTTTTCCTGCAATCTTATCTCCTACCCTTTTCCTGTGCTCACTATGCCTTCTATCACACAGAATGACTTGTAATTGCAAACTATGGCTGTTCTCTGGTGATTCTGAATGCACTGTTTCTCCTGACTACTTTGCTACCCTTTCTCCCTATGCCTAGTAAAAACTTACTGTTCGTGATTACTCAGGTCATATGTCAACTAATTAAGGATCCACTTGTGATTCCCTCTTTGTGCTAGATATAGTCCCAGACATGAGATAGGGTAACCAAATATCCTGGTTTGCCAGGGACCTAGGGATTTTCCAGGCTGAAGAACTTACAATGCTAAAAGTAGGGTGGTCCTGGGCAAATAGTTGGTTATACAAGATCTGGAGGAACAAGCTAACTCCTCAGTGACACCCTCTCATCCGTGGATGTGTAGATATTGCCTCCTCTAGGTTGCCTGGTTCTTATTTCTGCATTTATCATATTGCTCTAGTTATTTGCTTATAAAATTCTCATCTCCCATAAGATGGTGAAACCCTGGAGTGGTGAGGATGGAGGGGGATGTGTACTGTGTTTTACTCATCCCAGCTCCTGGCTCTGAGCCTGGACATAACCAGTATATTTTGAATGCTTGGCAAATGCTCATGGAGGAGAGACCTTACTTGCCCCCAAGGGACAGTCAAACATTGGATAGTGGGTGTTTTTTTTGAGATGGGAGCATTCAGCGCCCTGCACATATTGAAGCCATTTTATGAACTCTAATATGCTCATTCTCTCAGGTCCTTGAGATGTCTATGAGAAAGCAAGTTGGGATGGGATTGCTTCAGACAGTTATATGAGATGAATATCTCTGGGAGGGATATAAAGGGAAGGGCTGCTAAGAGAGGAGTTAGAATGAAGACTCAGGGCAGTGGAGGGATTGTAGAATGAGAAATGGTACAATTAATGTATTTTCCTTATTCAAAATACATGAGTATACAAAGATACAATGATTTTTAAGAAAATAATGGCTGAGTTCACTCACAAAAAATGGTACCTTGCTCAGAAGACTTTATAATTTTCAAGAAAAATTAAGATTAGAGTTAATCCCAAACTTACCCAAACTGTTCCAGAGAACTGGTAAACTGGTAATTCACCTGAATTTATTTTATAAAGCTGAGATAATCTTGGTAACAAACCATGCAAAGACAGATGATAAACGAAAATTATATGGCAATCCCACTTATGAATGTAACTGCAAAAATTTTAAACAAAATATTAGCAAGTTGATTTCAGTAATACACAAAGAAAATCCGGACTGATTTGGGTATATGCCAGGAATGCTGATGTGGTTTAATATCAGAAAAGCTTTTAAGGTGATTCTTCTTATTAGTCCGCTAAAGAAAAAAACATCATAAAATCACTTCAAAAGAACAGAAAAAATAAATTGCTAAATTCATTTAAAAAAACTTATAGATAGCACAAAACCTTTAGAAGAAAATGTGTAGGTAAGCATTTTAATAATACTGGCTTTCAGAGGAAAATATTTTAAACATTACACAGAAGGACAAATTATAACATAATAAACTCCACAACAAAGACACCATAAAAAAGAGAAATGAAGGGTCGTAAACCGGAAGAATGTATTTTCAATGTGTACAACCAACAAAGAACTAGGATCCACAGTTTATAAAAATCCTGGACCATATCTCTGTTTTAGTACCAGCACATAAATGTAAGCATTTGCTTATTGTTAACACTTTAGGGGATGATACGCTCCTAGACAGGTCTTGGATCTGTGTCTTTTGACATCCCCAACACCCAGAACAGTACCTGGCACATGCTGGTTCACAGACAATATTTCCTGAATGATTAGAAGAATTAACTCTGTGGGAAAAATATGCTCACCTCCAGTATGAGTGGTCTGTCATGTACAAGATAATGTACTAAGTCACCTTAAGTGGTTTACAAACGTCCAACCATTCATATCCTTTGGGGCTCTAGGTTGCAACAAACTATCCTAGTCAGTTTGAGATGCTATAATAAAATCAAATAGATTGGATGGCTTCAACAGGAGACGTTTATTTCTCACAGTTCTGGTAGCTAGGAAGTCCAAGATCAAGGTGCCAACAGATCTGGTGTCAGGTGAGGGCCCTCTTCCTGTTTTGCAGATGTCCATCTTCTCATTGCATCCTCACATGACTAAAAGCAGAGAAAGAGGAAGGAAACTCTTTCATGACTCTTTTTATAGGAGCACTAATCTCATTTATGAGGACTCTGCTGTCATGATCCAATCACCTTTGAAAGGCCTCGTCTCCTAATACCACCTTATTGAGGGTTTTGTTTTCAAAATATGATTTTTGGGGAGGACACAATCATGCAATCCAGAACACAAACCAACTAAATCTTCTTTAAGTAAAAAAAAAAGTATTTACTGATAAGATGGGGAGTGATTCATAGATTTCCAGGATGATTGGAGAACCAGACTCAGAAAATGACAGAAATAAGGAGAAGCCCCTCAACTCAGAACCACAGTGCAAACAAAGTTATAGAACTTGCCTGGAGAGAACCTGAAGGCTACAGCCCCTGCCACAAGCACTACACATAGGTCCTGCACTGTGGTGTGAGCCACCCCTCGCAGGTGATATTCCCACAAAGCCTGCTGTCCAGTGGAAAATGAAATTAACCACTCCTGGGTCTTTTGCTGTCACTAACCCCAGACACATTCCTGGGCTGGTGGGTGACGTTGCAGACCTTCTCCAACATTTTCTTGAGTGATTGGAAAGTTAAGTCTGGGCCCCTACCAACCTGCAGTTAGAGACAGGAATTGTTTCAACATAGCTACAGGCATCAGGTGCTTTGCAGCCAATAAAATTTAAGACGTCTGCTAGCTACCCTTTTAACTTTTGGCCATGGAAAACATTTTTTCTTCTAGGTCTAAGGATTCTATAGTCTGAGTTCAGAGAAGAGAAAGGGGTTCTCAGATTCCTCTTAAGAAGCTGATCTCAAGAACAACCATCTCAGAGCTCCAAGCTCCTCAGATTGGTTGGTGATTCACCCTAGGAAGCATTTAGAAATGTGGGAAGACTTTTTTAAAAATTCATTGTGAGACCTCACTAGAATTTGATGGTGGGAGAAGGAGAAGTGAAAGGGCACACAGTACCAGAAATATTTCATGTAGCAAAGAAGTTCCCCACCTCATGCACTGGTGCACATCTCCTGAATGTTCAACCTCACCCTCCATTTGGGGGAAGTTCTAACTCATGGCTAGAGCCACACTCCATGTGGGGCCCCAGATCCAGGCTAACCAGGCCTTAGAAGAATTTCAGAAACAAACTTTGTTAAGTGCATTAGGCAAGAGGAAGGAAGAAAAGAAGAGATTGATCTGGAAATATGTGGACCTGGAGTCTGGTTCATTGCATTTAAATTTCTTCTGAATTAAGAGATCTGAGACTGGGCCAGACCTTAGAGCTATAGACTTAGGAAAGCCCTGGCTCACTACAGCTTGACTGAATTTTATCCTCATCTGAACTCATTAGCATATTCTTTTTCTTTATTTTTAATGTTGTTTCCCTGTATACACATGTGTTAGCACAATGCTCTTTAAACATTGTGTAGCTAGGAATGTTTTATTCAACAAAGGTCTTTTCAATGCTGAGCTGATGTATACTTTATCATACTAATGATCATTATGTCTACAATTGTGGCTAATTTAACTGACCATATTATATCCACTCTTTCTCTCTCTCTCTCTCAGAGAGAGAGAGAGAGAGGCTAGGCTCCCCGAATAAATATTATATATATATATATGCCTCTCCCTCCCTCTCTCTTCTCTCTCTCTCTCTCTCTCTCTCTCTCTCTCTCTCTATATATATATATATATATATACATATATATACCTCCCTGAATAAATATTACCCTGGATCTTAGTATTTTAGCTTTTTCATAATATTAGTTATGGAATTGTAAAGTAACTAGAATTCCTATAACTTTCAACATTTTTTTCCCTATAGAAGTAATATAAAAGTCATAACAATAACAACTAATGCTTTCATAATGGTTGACAGTTTAGGAATATTTTGAAATCTTACATACCAAAGAAGTATGCATTACCAATTTGCAACTGCAGTTCATAGAGTTCAGATTATTTGAGCAGAGAAATGCAGCTTATACAAACTGGAATTGGGATGTGATACAAAGTTTTGAGCCTCCCAAAACAGTGCTCATCAGTGCATGCCAACTGTTTCTACTTAAAGTTATTTTGAAAACCCAGTATTTCCTTCCTATGATCATTGAGCATGTTTAAACTCAAGGAGGAGAAAACAAAATAAAAGCACCACATAATTAGATCAATAAAATTATGTCTGTCCTTTTTGTTTAAATGCATATACTTTTTGGAAGACACCATCCAATGTGAAATAAGAAAATTTAACTAGAAACTAAAAAGATAACAGATACAAACCCATCTAAGGGCAGCTGTGGACATGTTAGTGTGTGCAGTAAGCATTCTCAGTTGTTTGATGGTTTTCTGAACTGGGGACAATTCGAACAGCACAAAGGAAGATGGTGCTGGGAGGTAATACAATAGCTACGCTGAGCTAATATTCCAATAAAAAAAATGAGAGACCCAAAAGAAAATGCTGTAGCATATAATGAACAGAAATTAAGATATGGTTCTGATGAGAACAATAGCACTAGCTGTGGCTTTTCCACATTGAAGGGTCATACCTGGAGCTTAGATCTTGTCTAGTTTATACCACCGCCGTCTGACCTCTTCAATGGGTTTATCATATATTTAAATACTGACATGTTAAAAAAATCTACATATAAAATATTAGCATAAAAATAAAATGAGATCAACCATATGTTATGACTCCACTTTTATAGTCTCTGTGTTTGTTGGTGTCAGCATTTAAATAGTTATCAACATTTTTTGGATACAAAGAAATTTTTATACATTTGATCCTAATAAAATTCAGTGAAGTGATTGTATATAAACATTCATATACAACTGTTATTATTATCATTCTCACTTAAGCAAACATAACAGAGGCTGGTGGCAAGTAACTGACTTGGCAACTACAACTCAGCTTTTAAATGGTGGAGCTGAAATTCAGCCCTTCCTCTCTGACTCTACAGCCTGAGTCCTTCAGAATTCTTGGTGCTGCCTAGTGCACAGCATATCAAGATTTCGCCACAATACAAGGTAACCTACCCATGACCTTTCTTGTCAGTTTTCTCTTTAGCACTAAATATACTTCCAGAAATGGAGAACCCCTCCCTGCCATATCCTCTGGTAACCTTAGTCATATTGCTCTGTGCCAGTGACGTAACTCATTCTCTTGCCAGAGCTCATCTATGTGGCTGGCTAACAGTGGTGTTCTTTATTTTCCCCTAATCCATGTCATCTCCGGTGCTTTCAAGTTTGGAGAAAAGAAAACAAAACAAAACAAAGCAAAAATTTTGCTCCAAGTATGACTTTAGGATTAAAGGCTCACTTCCTTCATTTGTAGTAATCATGAAATAAATCTGACTTTTAAAAACTTTTCTTGGCTGTGCAGAAGCTTTTTAATTGGATCAGGTCCCGTTTTAAAATAAAAGTTTTGGGCCAATAAATTTTAAATGACATTTCTGGAGCATATAGGAGGAAGGTGTTAAGTCATATAAATCTTTTTACAAATATTTAGAATTTCTCTCAGTTATGAGGTCTTCTCCCCTAATTTCCTTCTAATAATGTTACCTGCTACCAAGTGCAAAGGAAAGAAAAACTGAACGCAGATAGTGTAAGTAAGCAGACATCTTCAACAACAACAAAAACAGAAACAATAAAAGCTGTGTTGAAAAGCTGTCCCCACCGCCCTTCTCCCTAGATACCATCATAAGAAGATGACTTTTATACTGCATTCAGGTATCAAACCACACTTTCTGATAGTAAATTCTGTCTTATTCTATATGATGACATTCAATACATGATAAAATCATTATATCACAGAATTCTATAAAGACACCTTGATTTCCCGGAGCGTTATCACATCCATGGGGTTGTGATACACTTAATTGGATATTAAAGGTCTCCTGCGGTGACAGGGATTTAAAGTATGCAATGTGCTTTCTAAAATCAGGACTGTCCTAGGAAGTGAGTCAGATGTGAGCATCCCTATATGCATACATGGAGAAGGTGGAAGTGTAAGGAAACCAAGCAGACTTTCGCCATGAGAAAACTTTATGGGAAAGAAATCTTGAGAAAGTTTCTTTTCCTTTTCCTTCTCCTTCTTCTGTTAATACATTGAGATGCGAAAGCATTTAGCATTGTCTCCAGTCATATAGTACGTGTTTATAGAAATGTGTGTACTCAATCTGCTGTTCAGGAAAGAGTTACTGAGTCTGTACTCTCTTCCAAGCACTGTGCAATTCACAGCTATTATCTCAAGTAGCTTCTGTGGCCTGGTGCAGTGTATGAATGTGGGGCAAACACTCAGCGTCAGTGCACAGAATTCAAGTGCTGTGACAGAAACACCTGTTACATCATCCTGCGCAAGTATGGAAGAGAAAACGGTGGGAAATCATTAGGCCAGATGGCTGTAAGGGAAGTGCAGCCGACAGAGGAGTCTGGCAAGCTGGAAGGGTTGGGGGCTAGGAGCAGAGATCCCAGATAAAAGCTACTGTAATAGCTAAAGCAAAATATGATAAGCCATGTGGGCAGAATCAGGGGAGTGGGTTTGAACAAGTGGGAGCAGATTGGAATGAGTTCTAAAAGGCAAAAGAAATAAATTTTCTGTCAGATATAATAAGGGAGCAATTAATGGAAAAGGATACTTCAGTATAACTTCATCAATAAAAAAGTTTTTACCAGAAAAGTTTGCGGAAAAGGAAATCTAGGTCTGAGATGATTGATTTTGAGGGGCTTAGGGATGTATAGGCAGAGCTACTTAATCAGAATTGACTTTGCATTAAGACACTACCAATGGGAGGAGAACTTTGGGTTCTATCCCTCCCCTTGCCCTCCTCTCCCACTGTCTTTGCAAGCTAGGATTTCTTAGATCAACCATGTTCCTAGAAAGAGATATAAATTCTTATTTGTCAGCACCGGACTGTGATGTCAGGCTCCGTAATTAAACATGCTGTGGATTCAGATGCTAAAGAAAGGTGGCTGTGGGCCGTCCTGCAGTTTTCTTGGGGCCATCCTGGTTTAAGGGGGTTGCCCCAGAGAAACTATTAGCAGCACCCTCTTTCTAGCTCAAAAAAAATGTCCTGGACTGTTTGCTTTTGCCATTAGCATTATCATTGTCATCATCATCATCATCATCATCTTAGTTATACTGATAATTTTTACTTTTTATGGTCTCTAACAGCTCTAAAGAATGTTTACTTGTATTACCTACTTTTATTTTCACAACAGCCGGGTAGCCAGGTGGGGGCAGAAGTTGCTCCCATTTTAAAATCAAGACGCTGGCGTTTCCGCATCTGCACAGTCAGGCTGCTCTTTGGTAAGGGAGTGGGGTGTGCGTTTGTGTCTTTGGAGTGCAAAATTGTGAGCTTTTCCACGATACCATATTATTTTATTAACTTGACAGTCTCATGACTTTTTGCCTATATGATGTGATTGGGTAAAAATCCACGAAACTCAAAAACAGTGGGAGATTATAGGTGATGCAAGGCAAATTTTAACAGGAACATTTTAGGAGATCCACCCTAGGTTCACAAATTCACATTTCTATGCCCAGATGTTTCCTCTTGCCTACCACGCTCTCTTCCTCCCTAGCAGCCTGAGGCTGACAGTCAGCAACTTTGCTTCACCTCTTCTGCCTGGGAAGCATTGTAGGAAATTAAAAAGAAAAAAATATTTCAGGAGGTATCATATTTAAAAGGAAATCCTTTTACAGTGAACACATTTTCTAGCAAGAAACAAGAAACAAGACTTTGACCTGGTACTGAAAAATATTGTATCAATACATATAAATCTTTCCTTTCTAGTCTGTAGAATATAACTAGCAACATTCCCTCATTTTACCGTCACTACATAAAATAGGGGTATTCACAGCAAGTATGAGGGAACCTTGTTCTCTCATCAGTTCTTCAGATCCTGAACTGCAAATTTTTCCCATTAAAACACCCAGATTCTCTAGGATGAATTTATGTTCTCAAACATATGTGAAATGGTTCCTTTTAAGGAGAAGTGCATCTTGTTTGCCCCAGAGAAATCTTTGAGTTTCATTCCATGTTGAACTAGGAACATCTGAGATCAACCTTGACCTTCAAAGAGCCAAGAGCTGTTTGACCTTGAACATACCATTGCCTCTTACGGAGTCTCAATTTTCTTATCTGGGGCTCAGGAGTGATTTTCTAAAAAGGGCCAGATAGTAGATGTGTTAGGTTTTGCTGGCCTTACCCTTTCGGTTGCAGCTACTCAACTCAGCCATTTTAACTCAACAGCAACTATAGACCATATATAAGTGAATGAGCATGGCTGTGACCTAATAAAATTTTGTTTATAAAAACAGGTGGCAGTTGAGTTGGGATGGACCACAGTTTATCAACCCTCTTTAAGGGGAAAAATATCTACTCCATGAGGTTGTTGTAAGACCTGCATTGACTAAGATATGTGAAGATATGTGATGAAAGGTCTGATGTTAAAAAATGATAGCCAATTTCTTAGCTTTCCTTTCAACTTTTTCCTCCCATCTTACATCAGTTCTCTTTGAGTGAGAGCAGAGATTCCTTACAGAATGGAACAGTACTGGCTGACATAGCCTATCTGTAACAAGTCTTTTTTTCTGTTTTCTTTTTACTTTAATACATTTACAATGAAAAGGTAGAGAACTTACAATATTAAGTTATTAAGGCAACAAATTTATAAACAAAGTAGAGCTCTATTCAATGTCTTTTTTCTTTTTTTTACTTTTATTCGTTTTTAAATGTTACTTAAGACCAGCCCTTTCAGTGAAATTCACAATAGACATACAAAGAAGCCTGTGGTTTAGGCCAAAGGTCCAGGTAACAGCTGTGGGTCTTTGTTTGAATAGCAATAATAATGAAGAATCAGCCTCACAGGCATTTATTGTTTTAAGCTTGACCTCTTGTGCTTGCATTTCACGTCCCTCCCTGCCCACCTCCATGAGCAGGCACTAGACCTGCCCCTCCATTTCTCTGAATGAGCGTATTGTTCTTTAGAGCTTGCCCTCTTGACTTCAGATTTTCAATTGCTTTTTTTAAAATGCTCTTATACATCTCATTTGTTGCTATTGTTTTTTTTTCATTTAGAATATTAATGCAAAAGAAAAATCACTCAAACACACCGAAATACAGTAGGTTGGAGTTATGACACACTGAGTTTGCAGTGAAATGATGCTCATTCCAGGTCTGGCTGTATTGCTGATTATGAGTTTCTCCAGGATGATGCTCAGGCTTCTCCTCTGTGAAATTTGGATAGGAATTGTTCTGCCCACCTCTCGACATTTCCTGTGTGAATAAAATGGACACTAGCTAGGAAAACAAGACACCTTTAAAAGGCTGGTATTTTTTTTCTCTTGATTATAATTATTACTAAAATGACAATGATAGCAGTAATTTAAATAGCACTTAGTGTTAGCCAGCAAGTATACGAAGCATTGTGCATAAATTAAATTAATCTTCATAATTAGTTTGTGAAGTAATTATTTTTCTTCCCATCTTACAGATGAAAACACTAAGAAGACCAGTGGTGAGGTAATAGGCCCAAATATCAGAATAAGTATTTGAGCTGGGGCTGAAACTCATTTGGAATATGAGACTCCAAAGTTCTTCCTCTTAATTAAAATAAAACTTGAAGTAAACAGAAAAATTTGCATCTTCTTTATTGTCTCAAACAATATTTTAAAGTTTAGATTTAAAAACAATTCCATAAAAGATATATTTTTTTCTTTTTTGTTACCTTTTTATTCTAAAACATTAGATAAGTATAAACATAGATTATTTACAAAGGAGCATTTTTTTGTGGTCTTTCTTAAATTTCTTTATAGAATATTGATAAATGATAATTGTAGAAATTGATGGGATACAACAGGATGCCATACATGTGCATAATGTGTAATAATTAAATCAAGCCATTTAACATATTTAGCACCTCAAATACTTATTATGTTTTCATCCTAACTGAAACACTGTAACCTTTGGCCAACATCTCCCCAATCCTCCTACTCGCCAGCCTCTGTTAACTACCATTCTGCTCTCTGCTCCTTTGTGTTTGATTTTTTTTTTAGATTCCACATGTAAGTGGGAATATGTTGTATTTGTCTTTCTGTGCCTAGTTTATTTCACTTAGCGTAATGTCTTCCAAGTTCATCCATGCTGTTGCAAATGACATCATTTCCCTCTTTTTTAAGGCTGAGTATTCCATTGTGTGTATGCATGTTATGTACTTCCTTTTTTTTTTTTTCAGCCATTCATTGGTTGATGGAAATCATAACTTGGCTCTTGTGACTAATGCTGCAATAATCATGGGGTGCAAATATCTCTTTGACATACTGATTTCAAATCCTTTGGAAATATATCTAGAAGTGGGATTCCTGGATCAGAAGGAAACTCTATTTTTAGTGGAACTGCTGTATTGTTTTACACAACGGTTGTACTATTTTACATTCCCACCAACAATGTACTAAGATTTCCTTTTTCTTCACATCCTTGCCAACACTTGTTATCTCTCGTCCTTTTGCTAATAGCAATTCTGACAATCCTGAGATACTATCTCATTGTGGTTTTAATTTGTATCTTTCTAATAATTAGTGATGTTGAACATTTTATTGTATCTCTGTTAACCACTTATATATCTTCTTTTCAGAAATATCTGCTTCAGTTCTTTGCTCATTTTTTAAATCAAGTTATTTGTTGTTGTTTTTTTTTTTTTTGCTATTGAGTTGTTTGAAGTTTTTATATATTTTGAATATTAACTCCTAATAAGGTGTATGGCTTGCAAATATTTTCTCCCATTTTGTAGGTTGCCTCTTTGTTAAGTTTTTTACTTTGCTGTGCAGATGCTTTTGAGTTTGAAGTAATCTCTTTTGTCTATTTTTGTTGATTTTGCCTGAGTTTTGGCGGTCAATTCCAAAAAATCTTTGTCAGATCAATGTCATATAGTTTTCCCATGCTTTTTTCTACTAATTTTACTGTTTTAAGTCTTACATTTAAGTCTTAAGCAATTTTAAGTTGACTTTCATATATGGTGTGAAATGGAGGTCAAATTTCGTTCTTCTACATGTGGATAGCCAATTTTTCTGACACCCTTTCTTGAAGATACTGTCAAAAATTAATTGTGTGGATTCATTTTTGGATTCTCTATTCTGTTGCATTGATCAATGTGTCTATTTTTATGCTAGTACCATGCTATTTTCATTGCTATAGCTTTCTAATATATTTTGAAATCATACTGTGATGCCTCCAGCTTTATTCTTTTTGCTCACAATTGCATTGGCCATTCCAATTTTTCTTATTTGTTTTTGGTTCCATACAGATTTTAGAATTGCTTTTTTCTATTTATGTGAAAAATGATATTACACTTTTTCGGTAGGCATTGCATTAAATCTGTAGATTTTGTTGGGTAATATGGATATTTTAACAGTACTATTTATTCCAGTCCAGGTACAGATATTGTCATTACATTCTTTTGTGTCTTGTTCAATTTCATTCTTTAAAGTTCTATAATTTTCAGTGTACAGAATCTTTACCTTCTTAGTTAAATTTATCCCTAAGTATTTAATTTTTGTAACTATTATAAATGGAATTATTTTCTTAATTTATTTTTAATATAGTTCATTGCTAGTGTATAGAATTACTGGTAATTTTTGTGTTGATTTTATATCATGAAAGTTTATTTTATTCATTTATTAGTTCTAACAGTTATTTAGTTAATCTCTAGGATTTTCTGTATGTAAAATTACATCATTTGCAGATAGCAACAGTACATTCCTTCTACACCTAATCTACTGAGAGGTACAGGAAAATACCTCTTTTTCAGAAAGTTCTGTTAAAAGGTTTCCTTGCTCCTAATGAGATGATCATGTTTTTTTATCTTTCACTGTTAATTTGTTGTATCACATTTATAGATTTGCATATGTTGAACCACCTTTGCATCCCTGGGAGAAATCTCACTTGAATATGGAGAATGACTTTTTAATGTGATGTTATATTTGGTTGCTAGTATTTTCGTGAGGATTTTAAAATATATATTCACCAGAGACATTAGTTTGTAATTTTTTTTTCTTCTAATGTGCTTGTCTGGCTCTCATATCAGGGTAATTCTAGCCTTGTAAAAAGAGTTTGGATATATTCTCTTTTCTTCAATGTTTTTTGAGTAGGCTTAGTATTAGTTCTTTAATGTTTTGAAGAATTGAGCAGTGAAGCCTTCAGGTCTTGGGCTTTCCTGTGATGAAAAACTATTTATTACTGATTCAATCTCTTTACCTGTTAGTGGTCTGATCAGATTTTGTATTTTTTTCATGATTCAGTCTTGATGGGTTGTATGTATCTAGGAATTTATCTATTCCTTCTAGTTATCCAATTTGTTGGGGTGTAATTGTTCATAGTAATCTCTTACGATCCTTTGGATTTCTATGGTATCAGTTGTCTCCTTTTTCATTTCGATTTTATTTGAGTCTTCTCTCTTTTTTCTTATTTAATTAAGCTAATGGTTTGTCAATTCTGTTTATCTTTTTAAAAAGCCAAATGTTGGTTTTACTAATTTTTTCTATTGTTTTTATAGTCTCTATGTCTGTTCTGATTTTTGTTATTTCCTTCATTCTGCTAACATGAGGTTTAGTTTGTTCTTTTATTTCTAGTTCCTTGAGTGGTAATGTTAGGTCGTTTATTTCATATTTTTCTTCTTGTTAGATGTAGACATTCATTGCTGTAAATTTCCATCTTAGAAGTGCTTTTAGTACATGTCATAAGTTTTGGCATGTTTGTTTTCATTATTTTTCGTCTCAAGATTTTTTTTTTTAATTTCTTCTTTGACCCATTGGTTTTTCAGAAACATGCCGTTTAATTTCTACTTATTTGAAGATTTTCCAAGATTTCTCCTGTTATATATTTCTAGTTTCACATTATTAAGGTCAGAAAAGATAGCTAATATGATTTCAATCCTCTTAAATTTATTCAGAATTGTTTGCAACCTAATATATGATCTATTCTGGAGAATATTCTGTGTGTGCATGTGTAGAACGTTTATTCCATTACTTTTGGATGCAATAATCTGTTTTTCTGTTTGGATGATCTATCATTGTTGACAGTGGGATATTTATGTCCCCTACAGTTATTTTATTGCAATTTCTCCTCTCAGATGCTTTAATGTTTCCTTTATATGTTTAGGTATTCTAATGTTGTGTGCATATGTAATTATAAATGAAATATCCTCTTGATAAATTGACCCATTAATTATATAATGACCTTCTTTAACACTTTTCACAGCATTTTACTTAAAGTCTATTTTGTATGATATGAGTATAGCCATCCCTGCTTTCTTTTGGTTTCTATTTTTACATGGAGCATTCTTTTCCACTTCTACACTGTCATTTTATGTATCCCTTAAAGGTGAGATGATTCTCTTGTAAGCCTCATATATTTTAATAGTAGGATGTTTTTTGTTTTTTGTTTGCTTGTTTAATACAGTCATTCACTCTGTTTTGTTATCAAAAAAAATCCATTTATATTCAAAATAATTATTGATATATTGCCATTTTATAATTTGTGTTTTGGTTGTTTTGTGTATACTTTGTTTATTTCTTTCTCTGACTTGATTTGTGGTCTAATGGTTTTCTGTATTGATATGCTTTGATTCATTTTATTTGCTTTTTGTATCTACTATAGATTTTTACTTTGTGGTTAGCATGAGATTTATATAAAACATCTTACTCTCATAACAGGCTATTTCAAGCTGATAGTACGTACCTTTGGTCACATACAACTGTACACTTTTATCAATCCTCTTATATTTTATGTTTTTAATGTCAAAATTTATATCATTTTGTAATTTGTATCCTCTGACAATTAATTTTCGCTATAGTTGTTTTAATATATTTGACTATTGACCATCATATTAAAGATAAAATTGCTTTACACATTACTATTTCAGCCCAAGGTATTCTAATTATGACTCTGTATTGTTTACACTATTGCATTTTACACTTTCACATGTTTTATTTTATTGATTAGTGGTCATTCCATACAGTTCATAAAACTTTCTTTAGTAATTTCTGTAAGGAAGGCCTAGTATTTATTAACTCCCTTAGATTTTGTTTGTCTGAAAATGTTTTTATTTGCCCTTCCTTTATGAAGGACAACTTAGCTGAGTAAGATATTCTTGTTTGGCTTTTTTTTTTTTCCCTTCAGCATGTGTAGAAATATATCATTCCATTTTTTTCTGGCCTCCAGCGTTTCTGCTGAGAAATCTATCTGTAGTCTTGTTGATACTCTCTTGCATGTAATGTTTCTTATCTCTTTCATCTTTCAGAATTTTTTCTTTGTCTCTGATTTTCGATAATTTGATTATTATATGACTTAGTAAATTTTTCTTTTGATTGAATTTGGTAGGAGATCTCTCTGCTTCCTTTACTTGGATGTTGGCACCTTTTCCCAGACTTGGGAAGTTTTTAGGTATTCTTTCTTTCTTCCTCCCTCCCTCTTTCTCGCTCTCTTTCTCTCTTCCTTTCTCTCTTTCTTTCTTTTCTTTCTTTCTTTCCTCCCTCCCTCCCTCCTGCCCTCTCTCCCTTGCTTCATTCATTTGTTCATTCTTTTCTTGGATCTCTCTCTGTTGCCTGTGCTAAAGTACAGTGGTGTCATCATAGCTTATTACAACCTCAAACTCCTGGACTTAAGTGAAACTCCTGCCTCATCCTCCCGAGTAGATGGGACCATAGGCATGGACCACTATGCTCAGCTAATTTTTCTTTTTCTTTTTAAGATGAAGTCTTATTATATTTCTCAGGCTAGTATCCAACTCCTGGCCTCAAGTGATCCTCCCACCTTGCCCTCCCAAAGTGCTAAGATTAGAGGTGTGAGCCACCACAGCTGGCCCTATTATTTCTTTAAATATGTTTCCTTGGCCCTTTTATCTCTCCTTCTAGAACTCCTATTATATAAAAATTGGGTTCCTTAGGGTGTCTCATAATTGCTGTAGGTTTTCTTTATGTTTTTCTTTATATTTTTCTCCTCTGACTGTATAATTTCAAATGTCCTGTCTTTGACTTCACTGATTTTTTTTGTGCTTGATTAAGCCTGCTGTTACAAGTTTCTATTCCATTTTTCAGTTTTCATTGTATTTTTTCTTTCTAGTATTTTTTGTTCTTCTTGTTGCTCTTCCTTTGTCAAACTTCTTATTTGCTCACACATTGTTTTCCATATTTCCTTTAATTTTTATATTCATCTATTCTTGTAGTTCACTGAACACATTTAAGGAGATTATTTTCAATTCTTTACCTATCATTTCATAGATCTCTATTTTTTTTTAGGATCCAATGCTGGATCTTTTTTGGTTTCTTTTGCAGGTATCATGATTTCCTGATTCTTTGTAATCCTTGTGTTCTTGCATTGGTGTCTACATATTTGAAGAGACAGCTACCTCTGTTAGCTTTATAGGTTTTCTTTGGCAGAGATAGCCCTTCACTATAGAGTGTAGCCTGTGATTCTAAATGGGGCTACTGACTTGTCTCCTTTGTAAGGTGAGACCACTGGCTGTACCCTGCAATCAGGCAGAGCTGCTTGACTCTGATCAGGCCAGTCCACAGAGTGTATTGTCTTGCGACGTGGTATCACTATTTGAGATCTGCATTTAGATAGGATTTCATTCTGGTCTCCAAGGTTAGGTGGGGAGGCTATTTGGGATGGACTGGACCAGTTACTGTGCTTCGTAAAAATGCATGGTTGAGATTTGCCTCCCTGCCAAGATGGGGCCTTGAGTTGGGTTGTGAGGCCGACCTGTATGCCATTTAAACTCCCAAGTGTGGCAGAACTGGCCCCTGCTCATTGCTGAGTCACACTGTGGTGAGTGTCTCTCTCCCTGGGCATGGCCTTGGGTGGAGTTTGCAGCTGGGTCTGGAGGCTGGGCATCTAGGCATTCAAGCCAGGCAGAACATGCCACCACTTTTTGGATCAACCAGCTCACCTTTGTGGGTGAGCTATGCTGTTGGCTATTACTTCTGTTTAAGCACCACTGCTGTTAGGTACACAGAGCTACCACAAAGGTCTGTGCACTGGTTGCTGTGCATATCATCTTGCTTTGTTTCTACTTGGCCCCAGGTGATCTATTTATGCTGTTACCCCCTCTTTTTCTCATAAGGTGAGACCAAAATGGGCTTCCTGGGAAGTGTCTTAGAAGGCTAGCAAGGCTGGATATGGGTTCCCTTTTCCCACTTTAGAAACCATGAGCCCTGGAGAATCCTTTCTTTGTGGTGCTATGCCAACTACAAAGCGGTATTTCCAAGAATCTCTATGACATGGACATAACCCTAATTTCTAATTACAACTTTATCAGAAATAGGTCAGACAGAAAGGAGTCATAGTTAAGAATATAGAAAATTTGAATGCTAAAACCCAAAGACAAGGGCTAAGATTGATAAAGAGTGAAGGAGGGAGAAAGTGAGAATGAGAGAGGGGGGAAGTGGGAGGAGGAAAGAGAGATAAACCCTTCACACAAAGAAAAAAGAAAAGTTGTTCTTTAAATTTTGGTCACAAACTATATTATAAAGTAAGAATCATTTATTTTTTAAAAATAAAAATGTCAAGATTTATCTATTCTGAGCAAAGTGCAATTGAATTAGTAGAAAGCACTGAAATATATTATTTTAAATCTAATAATATAAAGAGAGAATGGCAATGGAAATTAAAAAATGCATTGATCAGATTTCAATTAAAAATGGTACATATCAGAATCTGAAATACCCATTTAAAATGGTATCAAAGAATAACAGTATATCCTCAAATGTACCAAACCAAAAACAAAGAAGGAGAAGGAGAAGGGGAAGGAGAAGGAGAAGGGGAAGGAGAAGGGGGAGGAGGAGGAGATGAAGGAGGAGGAGGAGGAAGAGGAGGAGGAGAAAGAAAAGAAGGAGGAGGAGGAGGAGGAGGAGGAGGAGGAAAAGGAACAGCCAGGACTTCAGCTTCAAAGGCTCAGAAACACAGAGAATAAACATAATGATATTTAAAAAAGAAAATTGTAAAATAAGAGAACAAACATTAATTACATAGAAAATAAAACAGCAAGGAGGGTTAAAAAACACAAAGCTGACTCTTTGAACTAACTACAAAATAGATAATTTTTATAATACTAATCAAATAAGACATAAAATGCATACATAAATTGAAGACAAAAGAAAAGACTTTAAAGATTTTTCTAAAATAATATTTCTAACAATATTTTTGAACATGAACAATATACGTCAATTAAATTATACACTAAACCAAGAAAAAGCCACAAATTGATTTTAGAAGAAATATATAACCTTAAGAAATTTAAAAAAAGATATAAAGAAATTAATACCAGCTCCTAACATTTTTTATATAAAACATCAAGAACTAGGCAATCTTTATCATGTATAACCATTTTAGAATAACGGAGACAGAAGCACATTTTCAACTCATTTTAGTTATTAAAACTAAGATAGAATAATTCAAGGAAAATAAAATTATGGGAAAAATGCATTCCTTTAAAAAGAAAAATTAGTAGAAAATTTTACATATACAAAATATGAGGTAGCATTTATCCCAGAAATATATGTATGGCTCAAGGTCAGAAAATCTATTAATGAACTATATATCACATTAAGGTAAAATACATTGATTTTATCAAAAGGGAGTTTCTCCTGAGTAAGCCTGACAATCAGGTGAAAGTCTTTAACTCTTTTAAAGGTACCAAACCCTTCTTGTGGAGAGAGTCTCTCCTTGGTGGTTTTGAAAGCATAACCCAACGTGATGTGGGAGAGCATTTCCAGAGTGTCACATGGTAAGGGACTGAAGCCAGTCTCTAGGAACTGAATGCGGCCCCTTGCCAACAGCCAGAAGAAAGCTCAGGGCCTTAGTCATTTTAGCCACATGGAATTAATTCTGACAGCAAATTGAATGAGCTTGAAACTGCCTGTGAAGACTCAACCCTGGACATCTTGATCGGATTGAGGAAGGTCTGGTGAGATGCTGGATCCAAGGACCCAGCTAAATATGCCTGAACTGACACAGGGAAATTTGGAGATAATTCATAGTTGCATCATTTTGAGCCTTTATCTGTGTAGTAATTTGTTACTCAGCAATAGAAAAGTCACACAAAAAACAGTCCTTCCATAGTCACAGGGGAAAATAGAAATGAATGCAAGCTGTGGAGGTCACATTTTATGTTTGGTGGTTGGTTGTTGAGAGAGTGTCCTAATGTTTCAAGGAGTGAATCGGCCTTGTTCGTGGGCACACCACTGATCATGCCAGGAAAGCCCGGCATGGGTGGGAAGTGAGTTTAAGGAACAGGAATGTGACGTTCAGAGAGACTAACTGCCTTTTTCAAAAGCACGTGGCTCTTACCAGGGTTAGAGCTTAAACCAGAATCTTCTGACCTCTCAATGAATTTTAACATATTTTGCTGCTTCTCTCAAAAATAATAAATACTTAAGTGAAAATATACATACATATATCGTATCGAAAATGCATCCATTAAAGAATAAAATCTACGTGCAAGTATCCCATGTGGTCAGATAATCAAGCAAAGTGTTCTTTTTTTTTTTAATGTGGATTTTAAAAATATTTTTTACTTGACTCTTTGCTTTTATAGAGATACCAGTAAAGACTCTTAAGAGTTGAATTGCAACATGGAAGGAAATAGAAATTTGCCTGAAGCAACATGAATATACTTTAGCCTTTAAGATATTTTATTAGCAATGGACCATTATGACTCTTCAATTGCTTAACGAGTTGTACTTACTGCTACTGCAGTTAGGGGCCCAGGATACTGAGTTGACAGGGAAAACCACCTTAGGACCTGAGAGCACTTTGATCCCTGAACTACTGGTAAACTTCTTTTTGTTTTTTTAATGCACAGTTTAATGATGCATTCTATTGCTTTCCCTGGTCACCCAAAGGTCTTTTGTAAAGTGCAGGCAGATTATAAACATTGTCCTATAATGATTCTATTATTACCCAAACAGGACAAAGGTCTGAATGTTTGAAGAAACATGCCAAAGAAAGATTTTGGTCAATCTAGGACTCCTCTGATATTTCCTAAAGGTACAATTTAGTACATTTTTAGCTTTGAGAAACTAGAATGGGTGTATATTGATTTTTTTCTCTTTCATCCCTTTGAGGAACAAGTAAATACAAATGTTTACATAGACAAAAAGGACACCTTACAAACTGGAGTGTAAAAGAACAGCAGGGAGAGGCCAGGTAGTAAAGTGAGCATGCAGTGACTGGAGATGGAGCCCCATTGTTTGCCAAGGCCTGGTGTAGCCATAAATAAACTAGAGGCCGTTCAGAAGGAGGTAGAGGACCTGTAAGCAAAGCGCTGGTTGGAATACCATACTTTTATTTATGTATTTTTTTTAATTTTGATTTATTTGTTTATTTTACGTTTCAGACTTTCACTGCTCTGTAAGCATTTCAGGGTCCTTTAGGAATGTTCTTTCTCAGACACTGGGGGGCTTCTGATACCAGTCGATGAGTTGTAAGGGTTTTGGAATTAGATTGAGCAGAAAGAAAAAGGAAACTGCTGAAAAGAAACTTTGTACTAATCAGTGAATTAGGTATCACTTTGAAAAACAGGTGTTCTGAATCTCTATTTAAAAAAAAATAATGCTGAAAGAAGCAAAATGACATAAACTGAAAAAGTTTGCCAGCTAGATTACTGAAGGAGAGCCCTTTTCAAAATGGAATGAGTTAACTATGTCCTAACTCCAGGCTCTCTCCAGCAGAAATAAGATTGAAGTATCTATATTCTAAAAATACACATAGTGCAACGTGTGACATACCCTTTTGCTTGAAATAAAATTTCTAGTTGGTCCTTCTATCTTGAGAGGTAGACTCAGAATGAATTCTTCTCGTATCACATTAATTCACGGGTTGTTTTGCATGTGAAGGAGGGACTCAGTGAGTCTGGGTAAAAAAGGTCCACTTCATGAATCCGTTCACCAATACATAACTGCTATTTGTCTAGTTTCACTTAGAAATAGTCCCCATACAATTATTATGTTAACATATATAACAAACATGTACAAGTTGTAAGGTAATATTGTACATAGTTACTCCATGTGTATAAAGTTAAGATGTCTTCCAATTTGTTTTTCTCTTGAGAACAATGTCCACATCTACCTCATTGTGTTGTTAAGAGCCTAGAATTTTGTCTCAAATTTAGTAGTAGCTCAAAGATGCCATTCCTTTCTTCATTTCTACCTCCCCTAAAAGCTACATAATTGATTTCTAAATGAGCATTATGGATTCAAAGGGAGGACCAATTTGGTTTAGTAACAGAACTGTAATCCCAGCACAGTGCTTGACAGGAAAGAGTCTCAGGGTTAACCCTTTTCTGTACCACTCTAATGCTGTTCCTGGCTGCTATATTGTCTTAGCGTGTTTGGGGTTTTTAACTCCTAAACCTTTTGAATACTCATTTCATCTTCAAATCGTCATTTCAGTTTTTGATGACTGGTAAAAATCCTTTGCTTTCTGGACCTGTCTAAATACCTTTTGCGGTAGTGGTAACATCTGAAATCTTCATTCTAAGTATTTAACACTTCCATCCATCACAGCGTGCATTGCTGGACACACTTTAGGAGTCATTAAGCAAGTAATTGTGTTCTTACACTTGTGTTACACTTGACATTTGTTCTGAGTCTCTTGGACACATCTCAACTTAATATGCTAAATCTCTAATAATCTCCTCTCTTAAAAGATGAATAATATTCAATTATATATATATATATATATATATATATATATATATATATATATGAGCACATCTACAAGAGAAATGTGGAGAGTTACAAAAATGCCTATCTTATAACAAAAGTCCTGTTAGTGGAGTTAATAGTCTCTGAAATGTTGTAAAAGGAAATCAGCAGTTTTTGTTGATAAAGTCCATGTGCAAATTTGTCATCTGCATATTTTTCTAGTTAAAGAAATAATCCTAGAGCACTAATTTACTCTAATGACATAGACATCATTTGGCTTCACAAAAACAGCAAAACTGAGCTAAGGTCCATTTCCTATTTATAGGATGTAATATGCAGCATTGAGTTGCAATGTTCACTGAAGTTTAGAAAAAGAGTTGAAACAAATTTAAAGCAGGGGGACACTGTCACAAGGTCTCTTTGCCCTGAATGGCAATTTTAATTTAATTACAAATGTTATCTATATGAATTTTATATCAACATTCAGCCTTGTTTTTCTTTTCTATAACACTTCTGCATCTTATTTGTGTTCTCTTATTGCCTAAACCAAACCCTCTTGCAATTATTTGTTTACAAATCCTTCTCTCCCATTAGAAAGAGGTTGAGGACAGCAAACATATCATGTATGTTTCTATATCCCTAGGATCTATTCCAATGGCTCTCAAGCATTATGTGAATAATATATATTTGCTGAATTAATTGGATTGCCTTTTTATCTTCTAAAGCTCAAAATTTACTTGATTTCCCTCAAATACCAATTCTCCTTTGTATTTCTTTCTCAGTAGATTTCAAATGATTTCAATTCAATAACCACAAAGAAAGCATTTGATCATGTAGTATGCATTTTTAGCTCTTTTTTAGGTCTTTTATTAATTACTCAATTTATTCTTGCATGCATTCACCCATATATTAATTTATTCAATAATCAAATATTTCAGAGTTTTAATTTTCTAAGGACAGGTGATGCACCTGATGCATAATTTTTTTAATTCCCGTCTAGGGCAGTGCTAAGTTTACACACTAGTTGTGTACCTTTGAACAAGTTACTTAACATTTCTGCCTCAGTCTCCACTTTTATGAAGTGGAAATACAATAGCACATTTTATTTGTAGGGAGGGTTAAATGAGTTATACAGGCAAAGTGCAGCCACAGAATAAGTACTATATAACTCTTCCTTAATGTTACATTAGCTAACCTATAAATTCCTGCCAAGTTGCCTGATAAATACAGCTTATCGCTAAAGAGCAAGGATTTAACAATTGTCATTTGAGAATTTTTTTTCTACTTCCCCGAGTTCTAGGCATACTAAAATGTTTTATTCAGAAACATTTTGCCTTTATTCTTGCAACTTTTTAAGGTCAAAAAAAAATGACCAATCCAGGTTCACCTGGTTTAGTTTGTTTTAAGTTTAGAACTCATCGCCACAAGTGGTTTTTAATATCTTTAAATTATTCTAAGATAAACAAAACTCATTTGTAATATGTCAAGTTTCTTTAATCGAGATACAAAAATATTCTTAGGTTACTCTCTCTACTCATTTTTGTATGATTTTGAGCTAATTTATTTTCTCTCTTTAACAAATCTGGCCATAGTGTAGTTGGCAAGATATGGGGCTGGGGCTGAGTCTAGAAGCCTGAGCTCCTGTCTTGGATACTCAACTTTCTCACTGTAGTCACCTTGAGCAAGTCATGTAACTTCTCTGAATCTTAGTGTCGTCATGTGAAACGGTGACATGCAGAAAAAATTGCAAAAACAATGTAAGTAGAGCGATCTCGCAGTGTTTAGCATGGTAGTTGCTGTGTGAAGGTTATTTCCCTGTCTCTAAGCTTTCTCCTTCTTGGAGCTATGATTTAGTTTTTCAAAACAGAGTAACGTGATATTGTGTTCCTTTTATTGGAAATCCCAGCATTTCTTTTTCCATGGAAACTTAGTAATTGGTATCATTGGCAGGCAAGCATTATTAAAAATATATATTTGAAAATCATGCTGTGACCGTCAAAAATGTCTAATCCATGTTCCCTCTCAGAATGGTATCATCATTGCAATAGCCCTGCAGCCTGACCCTACATTCTTCTCCAACATCTCCATTGTCCAGGACCTCCCCCTTTCCATAGACATAGCATTTTAATTATGTCCATCTCTGCTAAGATCTGAAATTTCTTTCCCCTGATTTCTGCCCGTGGATTTATCCCTGACTCCTTGGGGACCCGCATAACAAGTCTGACCTCTCCCCCTAGGCCAGCCCTTAGCTGCATCCTCCAGCTAGCCTGCTGCCCGCCCTATTTCATCTCTCAAAGGAAGGCTGTTACTTGCTCTGAGGTTTGGAGCAAATTATTTACTGTCTTTGGGTACTCTGTTTCGTTAGCTAAAAGTACAGATAATAACATCTACTTTCCTTGGCTGTGAGGAATAAATGAAATGATATATACTATTCAAAAATATTTATTAAGCACCAATTACATGTCCAGCATTAGTCCAGAAACCAGAGTTATAACAATGAGCATAATCTACAAATATCCCTCTCTCATGAACTTCCTTTCTTGTGTGGGAGGCAGACAGTACACAGTCTATGGGGTAGGACAGTAAATAAGCAAAATCGATAATAGTAGGTAGTGATACATGGCAAGAAATACAAGCAGAGTAATAGGACACATGTAACAGTGGGTAAAGAAGTATGAAACTTAGAAAAGA